>NC_142525.1:33255716-33465716 GCF_964205215.1 Stylophora pistillata
TGCCTGACTCTCCTTACCAATTGCTGCACCTTCCACACTCTAGCCATTTGCCCATACCCATGCCCTGCGCTATATGCCTGACTCCCATTGCCAATTGCTGCACCTCCCACTCCAGCCACTTGCCCACACCCAGCATCGACATTCACACCAGCCATCTGCCCATGACCCGCACCACCTGCCTGACTCTCCTTACCAATTGCTGCACCTTCCACACTCTAGCCATTTGCCCATACCCTGCGCTATATGCCTGACTCCCATTGCCAATTGCTGCACCTCCCACACCAGCCATTTGTCCACACCCAGCACCAACACCCACACTGGCCAACTGCCCATGCCCCACACCACCTGCCTGACACCCATCTAGTCCCCCAGTCTGATCTGCTGGATTCTCTGTGCTACCATTCCCACCTTCTGGTGCGATACCAGTACAAATTACGGACATTGTATCATTTCCAAAACTGACAGTAACTAATGGATCGTCAGGGTCATCATCCATGGTATTATCACTACCATGAACGTCTACACAGAAAAATAACGTTTACAGTATTTTGATGCATTGCTTTTATCCAACCCCACAAATTTTAGCCCAGCACCAGGTGTGCCATAAGTATCTACAGATGTACCAGTACCATGTTTACTGAAGTACAAAACAACAACATCCCAACCATGATGTTGATATAAAACATTTGCCTGAAAAACAACCAAGATGAAATATTCTCATTAGCATTTCTGAATATATATCACATTGCAGCAAATAAAATAAGGTCATAGGAAGTAAAATAGAGAGTTACAAGCCAGGAATTTACACTTGAGGTGCTTTTTAATGCTCTATCATTTTCATTTTCATCATCACCATTAAGGTATTTTTTAATATTGTTGTTGTTGTTGTTGCTGTTGTTATTATTATTATTATTATTATTATTATTATTATTATCATAATTATTATTATTATTAAATGTTCATCATTGTTGTCATCATTGCTAATATCAGGCCTCAAAATATATGAATGCTGGTAAGCCAAATCTAAAAGCACCAACAAATAAGTACTCAGTGCAGCAACACTTGTCAAGTAAATATGTATATAGGGATTTAAATATAAAACCTTTCACTAATTCTGAAATTCATTTAATGAGAACAAAAAATGGGCCAATGGCAGCTTTGAGCAGAGGCCAAAATGAAAATGCATATAACTGTTACTTGTTTGAGTGTGGAAAAGTTATAATATAGCAACTTTAAGTGGACTTATTTGAACTCTGACTGTTATCATAAGGATTGTTATCATTTATTAAATGCAGTATTTATTTATTACCCGATACTTCAACAGCTTCCCTTGTTGGGTGACGTGTTTTATTTTTTTGTGCCACTTTTTCCCAGTCAAATGGTTTGATTTGGAATGCTGCCCCTCATCCTTCAATCTTGCAACTTTTGGATGCATTGTAATTCATGCCACCACACATGCTACATTTCTGTAATATAATAATAAAATAACAAAAATTTCTATTAATTTTCACATTGCTGCTTTAAATTAAGTACAGGTGTACTATAAAACTAATTTTCTGTTCATGTGGCATTGAATCCTGCTATCTTGCCGCTCTTAGGCCAGAGTGCAAATGTGATCAGTAAATGTTGATAGAATGTTATAATTAAGTACAGTTAAAGGTAGTTAAAGGTAAGTTTAAAACAGATCAATTAATAATTGATCTGCTTTAATAATATTTGGCAGAGAAAATTACATTTAAGGGATTCAATTGCAATATTTTTGGCCTAATAACAGACACTGTAGCCATATTCAATAGTGAAGGCTTGTGAAAGTTCTACAAAAAATGGTTTCTCAGAAAACATTAAAAAAAGGTTTTTTAAAAAAACTTTGAACAAATTATCATTATTACCAAGGCTGTGTTCTTGCAGCACCCGGTGGCCCCTGGTGCCTTACTTTTGCTCTTGGGCAACTCAGAAATTTTAGTTTTTCCATGCAAAGCATATGCTGAGCACCCTGGATTACACAGTTTCAGAACACTGGGTTCCATTCAATTTTCCTTAGAGCACAGCCTTGATTACTATTATTATTATGGTGAGTTTTAACTGAATGAAAAGATAATTTTTATTTTTTCTTATTTTTATTTAAATTTAATTACTGCTAACACAAAATACAAACAAACACAAAATTGCATGGTAAAAAACAGCTGTGCAATTGCTCTTTTTAGGAATTAACATACAGTGTAATGAAAAGATAAATGATACAATTAAAAAGCATGTTTCTTAAAATAAAAACCTAAAGTGAAAATTATATACTATTAATGACATATATTTGGCTCATATATGACACAACATTGTCATTTACAATAGTCTACAGAATATTTCAATAAAATTGCATTTAGATACAGAAAGATTTGTCTTTCTAACAGGAATTTAACATATAATCAGATTACTCTTACCCTAGTTGTGACCATTTTAGTCACCCTACAGGAAGGCTATAATTTTGCAGTTATAGCAAATAAACTATAGATAATTTATAATAAATTTAGTATTCATTTGTGATCACAGGTGTAGCCTTTAAATACTCCACTCATAGGAACATAGAGTGCGAGTGTGTGAGTGATTGTGATCACAGGTGATTAATGAATAGTTACATTCAGCAAATACAAATTTTCACTCGGGCAACTTTAACTACATTTATTTAAATTATAGTTGACAATTATGGCCTCTTATTAAGAAAGAAAAATTAACTTACTATAGAAGGTTTGGTAATTAGGTGAGGATAACTTTGTCTGAGAAAATGTTACAGGGGTCAAGGAAAAGTGTCTGTTGTTCATTTAACAGGTGTCTGTATTAGGCAGGCAAATGTACATAAATGTTGTAGTTTTCGCCTAGAAAAACAAAATAGTTGAACATTTATTAAAACTGTCTTGTATCAAGGGCGGGGTTCAGCTGAAAAGGTGATTCGATATGATTATCTTAAAATATCCAAATTTAATATTACTATCATTTACATTTCCACAGTATTCAAAATCTATAAAGACCCCTTAATTACGTTATGAAGTGGGGGAGGGGAGGGGAGGGGAGGGGAGGGGAGTTAAACAGTTCTCACTCAAAAACAACATACTTCATTGAAATGTAAATTATTTTTTTAATAATCTATGAAACAAACAGAAATGAAAGCATTTAATCTAAATAACCATTTAAGCATTTAATCTGAATAACCTAAATAACCTTTAAATGTAAGCTAGATATTCATACCTTGAATGGTCTTTTAGTTGGCCTGAAAACCTCTTCAGAATTTAAATCAGAAATTAAAGAAAATTATGTACATGTGATGTTCCTAATCGTTTTCAAAAAAAGTTCCTTGCCATCTTCATATTGGTATATTAATTACTTTAAATACTGCCTGTAAAAGCACTCTATACAGTACTGGGAGCTTAAACCAGATTGGGCCTAAATGCAAAATCTGAAGTTAAAAACCCAACTAATGATTGCAATTTCCCGTTGCTGTCAATAATAATTATGGCAACAGCTAACAAACCTTGGAAAACAGAAAGAAGCAAAATAGATCGAAAACTACCAGTCACAACTGACAGATGTGACCTTTTGACCTGGTTGAAGTGAAGCTTTGTTTCCAGAGAGGTCTGCTAGCTAAGATAATTGTCAGTGGTGAAAAATGTAACCATTGTTTTAGGTCTGAATTTCAGAGTATGCAAAATATGTTATTGAAAACTGCAATATAAAGTGTAGCAGAGAACCCCTGTGTAATTTAAAGAGTTCCTCAAATTGCCTATATTCCAGATGGCCATGCAGTCTGCAAACCAAAAAAACTTCCATGAAGGAGGCATTGAAGGAATATTTCCTGGCACAACACAACATGTCAGATGGAGGTGACCTGCAAATCATTAGCATTATATCTAGGAGATAAGGAGTTGTGAGCAGTATTACTAAGCCACTTCAAGCTACCAAAACTGAGATTAATAGCTCATTTAATAGCTCATGAAATTTGGCCTGACTACAGAGCTCGTTACCAACCCATTATAACAAAGATTACTAAAGTTTCTGACCACATTTCAGACAATGAAAACAATGTAATATGAACCCTAGCAAATTTGTTGTAACCATTACCCAGCTAGTAAATAGAATAGAAATAACACAAAAAAATTACCATGTCATTGCAGGGATTTAATTTGGCCTTGTCTACCCTAATTGAGTTTTCATTGACGCATTTCTGTCTGACATTGTCCACACTAGTAGTGATACTTTTTTGTAGGTTAATTAAAATTAAACCAGGCATATTGGTTACTTTACGTTTTGGTTACATTATTGGTTACTTTACGTCACGTGGCGCAAAATCACAAGACAGTTATCATGCAATAACCCCTGTCTGTGTTGATATTTATCCTCCAATTTTTTCCATGAAAAAGAAACATAGTCAACACAAGAGTTCCAACTTTTCTGTTCTCCTATTTACATGGAAAGAAACCAAACTCGTTTTCTTTTTGCTTCCGTGAATCACGTGCATTCGCCATCAGATCACCACTGGCTTTTTTACTGTGTTTACTCGCAGTTTAATTGCGACGTGAAAATTAATGAGAGGGGTATAAAATAAATAAACTCCACTTTGGCTTGCTGGTATGTCAGCTGATAATGTTCTTGGCTGGGGGATTGCCCTCAAAATTTCATATTTGCCCTCGAAGCTTCGCTTCTCGGCCAAATATTCATTTTACGGACAATCTCTCAGCTGCGGACATTATCAGCCGACAAACCAGCAACCCGAATGGGTTTATTAACTAAATATATCCTATTCGATTTTATATCCATCACCCAATTTTATAGACAAGACAAAACAAACGAACAAAGTCAAATTTTCAGGTCCAACTTTTTTAATAAAATCTGTTTATCTTTTTAAACAGTGTTAAAAAGATACACCTACTCAGCCAACTGTCCATTCTTTAGTAATTTGAATATATCAACAAAGTTGAAATGGTAAATTGGCCACCGTTATGATTATAAAAGGTGACGTTTCGAGCGCTAGCCCTTCGTTGGAGCAAATAGAGGAATTGTGGGTTGTATGTGCTTTTAAAGGCAGAAAAAGGAGCTACGTGATTGGTGGGAACATGGCAACGAGAAAAATTTATTTGTGTTTTTCTCGTTGCCATGTTCCCACCAATCACGTAGCTCCTTTTACACGTAAGTACAAAATTTAATGGCTTTGCCATTTTCCACGTTAAAAAATGACGTCCAGAGTATTGAAAATAATTGGTTATATCAACTATGTTGAAATTGTAAATTGGCCACTGTAATGAGTAAAAAAGCTGACGTTTCGAGCGTTGGCCCTTCGTCATTCGCTCTGACAAAGGGCCAACGCTAGAAACATCAGCTTTTTTACTCGTCATAGTGGCCAATTTACAATTTCAACTTAGTTGATGTAACCAAATTACCTTGTTACCCCCACCAACCCAGCACCACAGTTTCTTTTGAAACTTTCAGCCTTTGTTGAAAATATTGGCAAAAATAGCCCTATCACTCATGCATCAGGGTGGAGAAAGATGGAAATTGCATTGATGAAAACAATATATTAGCTCATGGCCTTTTATTTAACTTTAAACCCCTTGCTATCAGTTGTAGGTGAAACAGTGCGAACTCAAATTGACAGCTTTCCCACGTGTGCAACTATTAGCGTACGAATGACGCCGAAGTATCGGCCGCGCTTAAAAGGAGATAGTATTCTATATATTTATAGAAAACATATGGACTACTGATCAAACAAAAATTTGAAAATATGTTTAAAGAATACAAAAGCCATAACGCTGACAACCTCAGTGGGTTCTGTCCTCGTGTACCGGTTCACAAGAGCCAATACAAAAGACCAAACAATACACAATAGCTAGCCGATAACTCCTAAACAAAGAAAGAACAATGGTAATTCCCTTGTGAACCGGTACACCAGGACAGAACCCCTCAGTGTCATTTTTACGGCGACTATTTTGGCGACCCCAGTCAAGAAGAAACCGGCAGATGAAACCGTCGACTGCAAGTTAAGCACTTGAGAATTTCATGTATTTCTCTAGCATTACCTGGGCACTCTAAACTTTCATTTTGTTGAGAACCTTTAAGCTGAATGTTAATTGAAAAATTGGAATGCTTGAAAAACATATGTATTATTCGCAATCACATACTCATAAATATTCACAAGCATCTTACGTCTGTATAATTCTTAACTTATACTAAAACAATGTTTACTTACCTTCCACAACAGCGGAGGCCATGAATCAAAATAATAGCCCGAAAAAAGCGAGAAAAGCGAAACACAAGTGACGGATTAGGGCACCTACGACAGCACCGAAGAAATCGAAATCACCCGGGAAAATCATCTCTCAATAGATCTGGTACCCAGGTTTCACTGACCTCACGGTCATCTCGATGTTGAATGATTATACTTCATTTTGTCACATTTGAGAAGTTATGATAATCCTTCATTCGGGAAGGAGATCGTGTTGCAATAGGACATGTGAGTCACCCGGATGAAGAAAGTCGATCCTTTGCGCCGCCAATCGCACGATGACCTTCGGTACAGCGGTCACCAAAGGAAGTGCGCCGGCGATAACCGCCCTGTACGTCTCATTCTGCCGACCGTATAACGGAATCAACACGTAAACAAGAACAAATGCGATGGGAATCCCAAAAACCAGTTGCGCTGCGAGTATAGAAGAAACCTCTAGGGTTTTTCTAAGTTTTCTACTTCGTTCCCCAGCCGTGTTTTTAGCAATTTCTCTTCCCACTATAACAGAGTTCATCAGAACCATGATAAGAAATAAAGCATTTAAAGGAAAAGACCTCCACGACTTCCCGTATAATCCAAAGACTTGAAGGTACAGCCTGTAACAGGTATCGAAGAATGCTCCCAGGAGATTAAGGATTAACAGATTGAGGCTCTTTACTAATGGCCATCCAAACATTGTTATTATCAGAAGAAATGACCACATCTGGATCACATATGCTTCCACTGTCTCGGCTGTCACGATAATGGCTTGAATATTACGTGATAGCGAGTTCCAGTGACCATGTAACTGTCCATCGTAGCAAAGATCAACGAAATTAAAATCCAAAACTATAATCAATAGCGCAAGCGAGCCGAGGGCTGAACCTCCAACAATTTGAATTAAAAACACACATTTAACGGCCTTCCAAAGCGACATCCATCTTGGCGGCCGAGATCTCTTCCAGCCCATCTTACTGTCGTCGTCTGGTGGTGGATTGTATTCTTGAAAAATCGTATCATTATCATCAAACTTTTTGAAATCCTCCAAAGGGTCTCTTGCCTGTATCAGTGGAGCATCTTCGTGAAGTGCTGGTCCCTGATATGACTGAATCACACCGGCAGTAAAGGTTTCCGTCACGTAGGCAAGTAAGCCTTCAAGCGTAAACGACGCCATGATAATAAGGGAAATCGGCGGATAAGGATGCCGAAACTTGATACTACGGGAGAATACGTTTCACTGACGTCATGACTTGTTCACCTCGAGAACTTAACACGATCTATTGAAGCTTGTCAACGGCAATGTGTTATGCGTTAATCTTTCGTATCCTTTAGCTGAGTGCCTTCGTCAAAGGGGAATAAGAAATTTTATGTTTTGGTCCACACTGCACGTTTTATATATTTCCCGCGTTAAAGCTGAAACGTTTCCACTAAAATACATGTCAGTGATATTCTATGAGGAAAGGATAAACTTAAAGTGAGGGTAAAGGATAAGAGGCTGATAGTTTCTAAAGAAACTGTTTGAGGCTGCGTCGGTGGGGGTAGCGAAATAATTTAAATACATCAACAAAGTTGAAATGGTAAATTGGCCACCGTTACGGTTACAAAAGCTGACGTTTCGAGCGTTAGCCCTTCGTTGGAGCTCCGACGAAGGGCTAACGCTCGAAACGTCAGCTTTTGTAATCGTAACGGTGGCCAATTTACCATTTCAACTTTGTTGATATATTCAAATTATAAAGGATATGAGGGACATGGGAGAGAGAAGGCAGGCAATGACAGGCCCAGAAACTTGCGACATTTGAATTTCTGAGTGAAAATACACTGCCCCTTGTCAAACAAGCATTTTAACATTAGAATTTCTCGCCGTTCACAGAACGCACCAGTTATATGACCTGAGTTATACAACATTAGTTACATGACGTGAGTTATATGACGTGACATATATGAAGGAAGATCATAAAACTGATCAAGAGATTAATCTCTTGGTAAGTTTTATGATGTATGGAATGCCAATGCAACGCAAACCAATGCAACGATGGCATTAATTCCAAAGAAAGCCAGTGCAAAGCCTTCTTTTCAGAGGAAGCACTTAGCCATCATGCGCTAGGGAGATAAGCCACCGCTGCATATTTTGAAAACAAGAAAGAAAAAACATGTCGTTAAGTTAACCCTTTGTCACTGAGGAAAACAGGAAAGAACTGGAGGAGCATTTCTATGCGATTTATTCATAATTTGAAAACCGATTGTGTAACAAAGGGTGATGAATGTAATAACGAGTGGTAGCGTAGCTTGTTTCTTACAAAAGAAGGCTGTGTCCTTTTTCCTCCTCCATGCCACCAAAAGGTAACCACTGGTCACAGGTTAGGTTTCACTGTCTGAGGAACAATTCGTTGCAATGAATCAGAAATCGACGATGACACCTAGTGCTACGTTCACAACCTCCGTGTACTCCCTGTTTTCTAGATGTGACGTTGAAGAAAAGCCGAGATGTAGAGTTGCACAACAGTGCAGCCAACAGAGGAGAACAGTTTTCGTCCCAAAAAAAACTAAGTTTTCCGATATGCATTAATTTAATGGCATGATCAAGATTGAGCTACACTTGGTCATGACATAATCAGCTATGTTTTTTATTAATTTTCAAATAATGTTCATCTTATTTCGTTGATCAAAAATCAAAGGTGCGACTGTTTATGGCTGGTTTCTTGTTCCATCTTCAACCAGGCGTAAATTAAAGTTCTGGTCGTTGAGACGCAACCTGCTAAAACGAAAAGCGTCTGTATCAAAATTATACACCCTGTACTGCGGGATAATTACTTTTTTATCAACAATGATGATTACAAAGATAATAGCAGAGCCCCTTTAACTCTATCAAAATACAATTACAACAGAACCAAAGTAAAACGCGCGTTTTGATTGGTCAATTCAGTGTCCATCATTTGCCTACAGGTGTACGTTGCTGACGTGAGCAAAGAAAAGACTAGTTTCCGTGCACTTGTTTTTATCTAGTCACGTAAGATTACAGTGTTAAATAAAAGGGAACTCTTTTGCTACAATGTATCAATGTTATGTTATTAAACAAATGGTAAACACCGCAGCGTACTCTATTGAGTTATGGATGCACTTGGGAGGTTTGCTAAGCACTCAAGAAGCTGGGGTCACCCTCGGCTATCGCCTCGAGCGACTCTTACGCTTCTTTCGTTGCTTAGCAATCCCCCGCGTGCATCCATGATTCATAGAGTATGCTGTGGTGTTTACCACTTGTTAAATAACCAGCTCAAGCGGAAACAATGAGCAAAAGCGCCATTGTGCCTATAAAGTTAAATTGAGGCGTTTTAGCCTATGAGAGATCAATGACTTCCTTTGAGTGAAGCACAGTATTCGTCAACACAAACAATGCAAAAGTAGTAAAAATAAAAGCAGCGAACACTGATGCTTTTTCCATGTCTTCTTCCAAACACACACTACAGCAACATTTAAGTAGGATATTTGCAACCAAAGCGAAAGTGAATTGAAAGCAAAATCGATGATAAGGGCAACGATCACACGTACAAAGACAGCGATACACGTGAAGCAAACGGTACCTGACTGTGGGACAAGTAATCTTTCAGTTTACCAAGAGCAACTGCTGCGATTAATGCTAAGGAACCTCCGAGGATCATCTGAATGTTGATATCTGCGACGAAACGCATGCTCCTTGCTGTGCGAAATTTATAAGGGGCATAACTGTGTCTAACCTGTCACGTTTCAGCTTTTTATTAACAAAGTAGCAAAAATAATCTCCACAACAATGCTTAAAGGTAAAACTTCCACGAGCACAAATGACGCACTAGGATGAAGAAAATCGAGTCTTTGCGCTACCAATCGTAAGATAACATTTGGTATAGCTGTCACAAGAGGGAAGGCACCAACCACAAAAGCTCTGTGTATATCTTCTGTGTTACGTTGGTACAGAGGTATCATCACATATTGCAATAGCATGGTCAGAGGAAGCCTTAAGGCAAACGGGGCTACCATTACCATGGCGACCCTCATGGTTTTCTTCTTTGTCTTGGATGTGATGGTTTCAGTATTCATTGCGATCTCTCTGCCGATCAGTAAACCGTTGATAAGCACAATCGTCAGAAATAAACCATGTAATGGAAAAATTCCTTATATTGCCATAAATACCACAAACCTGCATGCGGAGGAGTCTGTAGCAAGTGTCAAGAAAAGCGCCAAGTAAATTGAGGGTCAGCAAATTTAGTTTGTTGGCTAAGTGCCGTTCAAATGTCACAAGAGTTAGAGTGAATTGAAAGAGCTCTATGAAAAAGAATAAAGGCTGATAGTTTCTAAAGAAACTGTTTGGGGCTGTGTCGGTGGGGGTAACGAAATAATTTGAATATATCAACAACTTTGAAATGGTAAATTGGCCACCGTTACGATTATAAAAGGTATCAATGAACGCTTTTCATTCCACTAATTTATTCGTGTTTTTCTCGTTGCCATGTTCCCACCAATAAGGTAGCTCCATTTTCTGCCTTTAAAAGGACACACAACCCACAATTCCTATATTCGCTCCGACGAAGGGCTAACGCTCGAAACGTCAGCTTTTATAATCGTAACGGTGGCCATTTTAACCTTGTTGATATATTCAAATTATTCTATGAAAAAGACTCTGATGTTTGTCACTGTTACGAACACAGCCAGGGTTCTTCTGCTGGGAACCGATGTCCAGTTTGAAGAAAAAAAATAATGCCCTTCAAGGCAAAGACCGGAGGTTAATTCCAAAATAATTCAGTTAATATAGCAAGCGAACCGAGAGCAAGTCCACCTGGGATTTGTGTGTAAAATGCAACATTTTGTTGGTCGAGATTTCTTCCAAACCATTTTACTCTCGTCTCCTAGGGGTAAATCGTACTCCTGAAAAATCATGTCTTGCGAATTAAATCTTGTAAAGTTCCCTCAAAAGAACTTCTGGTTGGCTCAGCAGAGTGTCTTGGAAATCACCGTGAGCTCTGTAGGATTCGATCACCCTACTAGCGAGCATTTCAGAAAAATAAACCAACATGCCATCGAGCGAGAACTTCATCGCTCAGCATCTAAATTGCTAGAGCAGAATAGGCCACTCCGAAAGCAGATTTTCAGGATTTTTATTCGTGCACTGTGCATGAATAAAATAAAATAAAATAGAATAAAATAAAATCCTGACAGGTCACGAGTATGATGTGTTGTTTGTCTATCAAAGTATCAAACTGTCAAAGTACGGGATCACAACGTTTTCCCAACGATGGTCAATGGTTTGGACTCAATGTTAATCATATGATGCTCAAACACATAAAATCAAATGATTTCATAAGTCTTTTCCGCTTTGATACACCCTTTACTCAATGATCCTAAAACAGCAATTTTTTGGTCAAGAGAATGCAACTTTAAAAGTTTCAAATTTGAAACCCAGAGGACTAGTTTGAAAATTGATTTCAGATCTGAAAGCTTTGCAAGAAAAATTCAGTTTAATTCCATTTGTCTTCAATTTGACAAATGGTAAACACCACAGCGTACACTATTGAGTTATAGATGCACGCGGGAGGCTGCTAAGCACGAAAGAAGCGTAAGAGTCGCTCGAGGCGATAGCCGAGAGCGACTTTAGCTTCTTGAGTGCTTAGCAAACCTCCCAAGTGCATCCATAACTCAATAGTGTACGCTGTGGTGTTTACCATTTGTTTTATAACATAACATTGATACATTGTAGCTAAAGAGTTCCCTTTTATTTAACAAATCTTACGTGACCAGAAAAAACAAGCGCGCGCGGAAACATAGTCTTTGCATTTGCTCACGTCAGCAGCGTACACCCATGGGCAAACGGGGGACGCTAAATTGACCAATCAGAGCGCGCGCTTTACTTTGGTTATGTTATAATTGATGATTGAATGCTTTAAAAAGATAGGGAATATTATCCCAAAACGGCTTTTGATCAGAGAAATGTAGAAACCTGGATTGAAATTTAACCCTGGGTGAGCGCTAATCGGCCTTCAAACAACTGGGCCCTGAAGTATTTAATCCGGGTTATTCTTACAGAAGATACGACGTATAGAAATCATTTTGTTATGTTTTTTCTCTTCCTTGTTATCTAAAAATGGACATTTTTTTTTTAAGAAGAAATATATATATCTTATTAGACGTTTTGTTGTGTAGTATCGCTGAGTATTTTTACGCGTTGTGCCGTATTTTGACAAGCCCGTAGGGCGAGTCAAAATACAAATAACGAGTAAAAATACTCAGCGATACTACACAACAAAACGTCTAATAAGTTATTTATTATCCAACATGCCAAACTGTTAGTTTAGTACGGGCGAATTTCGAGGATATTTATTTACGGGGAGTACGTGACAGAAGTATGCGAAGCGGAACGGAATTTGCGCGTTGTCGTGTTACTGTTTCTATTTTCTTCAATAAATGAAGAAATTTCTTGGTCGTCTTGCTGTTTTTCTTCGTTCGATTCATCTTGTAACCTTGGATCTATATTTGCCAGCCATTTTGACTCTTCGTCGTCGGAAATACGATTCAAATTGTCCGCCATTTTTTTTTCGTAACTTCAATCCAATTTCGCTTGCGCGATGCGAGAAAACCTGTTTAACTCTACAGTACAAATACCGCGAGATATTTGTACTCGACGAAGCGTAGTTGGATAATAAATACAAATATTTGTGTTTACTTCCTGTCGCTTTCCAAGAATTGACCAAGACCTTCATATTGATGTCATGATATGAACGCCAATCAGTGGTCACGGGAGAGCGTTTTATTTGCATGCAGTTCCTGTTACTGATAATGTTCTGCGAGGGTTCAAAGGTATATATCTCATTGTCTGACAAAGTATTATTCTCATAAACTGTAAAGAACCAAGAGAGCTTTCGTTAAAGCTGAATTAGCAACAGAAAGACAGAGCATCCCCTGAAAACTTCGCTAAATTCTTATTGAAGATGGCAGCAACTCCATTCTCACTCGAAGGGATGCTAGTGTATTTCGCAGAAACATTCACAGCCGGTGTGATTCAATCTTATCAGGGGCAGGGAATTCTTGAAGACATCCCTTTGGCAGAACAACAAGATCCTTTGCAAGATTTTACAGAGTTCAATCAGCACGACACGGTCTTCCAGGAATACGATGCGCCAGCAGACGACAACAGCAAAATGGCTTGGAAGAGATCTCGACCAGAAAAATGGTGGATGTCGTTCTGGAAGGCCATGAAACACGCATTTTACATCCAAGTTGTCGGTGGGGTATCACTCGGTTCGCTTGCTATTTTGATACTAATTTTAGACTTTAATTCCGTTGATCTCTGCTTTGATATGCAGTCTACAAAGTGGGAGGCACTTCCAAAACGGACCCAGGCGGTGATAGTTACTGGGGCGACTAGCGAAGCCTACGTTGTTCAAATGTGGACATTTCTCGTTGTGCTGGTGATGTTTGGATGGCCAATGATGAAGAAACTGAACTTGTTGACTCTCAATTTGCTCGGTGCGTTTCTTGATAGTTGTTACAGACTATATCTTCAAGTTTATGGAATCTATATGATATCTTGGAGGTCGTTTCCTTTGAATGGTCTGTTCGTGTCGATTTTGCTCATGAATAGTTTACTACTTGGCAGAGAGGTTGCAAACAACAACGACGCCCTAACCACAAGGAGATCTAGAATCAAGAAAACCTTAAGGGTTTCTGCGATGCTGACGGCTCAGTTCGCTTTTGGCATACCGATCACATTTTACCTCGTTTATAAATTGATTCCGATGTATGCAAACGCAAAGGAAACCTATAGAGCGATCATCGCCGGCGGACTCCCGCTTGTTACTGCTATACCAAAGGTCATCGTGCGTTTGGCGGCGCAAAGAGTAGACTTCTTTCACCCAGGAGACGCACACGTGCTTTTGAGTGTACTGTACTACGCCTCCGCTATCGTTTTCCGAGTGATGCAGGCAGACCTTACCAGTCTTCCACTGTTTATTGTGCTGAGCTTTGCACACGGTGCTGTAGATTTGCTAGAAAGGTTGACCATTGTTGTGCGAGACTATTGCTGGTATTTTATTTACAAGAAACTGAAACGGGACGGTAGAGAGACTTTCATTGCTGCAAACAGATTCCGTACCCCCAGAAGTATGCGCTTTATCGCAGACATGAGCATTCAGATTATTCTCGGAGAATCAACTGCACTGATCGCAGCTGTTGGATTCATACAGCTGTTTAAATTCATGTACTCCCCTGAAACATCGCCCTCCTCCAACATCCAATTTGTAACACAGTTCTTTCTTCGCGTGTCTATCGCTCTAAGCATCGATTTCTTTTTCAATTCGTTCTCGTTTTGGTTGCAAATGTCTTACTTAAATGTTGCGGTGGTGCGAGTTTGGAAGGAGAAATGGCGAAAGCACATGCTTGTTGCTTTTATTGTGACTGCTTTGACATTATGTTACTACACGACTCATTTGTTTGCAGTGGTTGAAGCGAAAAACACTTCAGGCGCCAAAAAGCCAAATTTCAGCTGCACAGGGCCATTTGCAAAGTTTTAGATCAGAGTTTCGTCAAGCAAACTACTTCCCTACCACTCCGAGAAAAAGCTAGAATTACTTTTGTCTTCTGCCGCCAGAGAAGAACGCCAGTGACTTTGTTGACAATCAGTAGTTGCGCGAAAGACAGCCACACTCTATCGGGTACAACTGTTACGTGGGAAGGTAGAACACTAGAGAGGTCACAGTTAAATACTTAGGTAGTCATTCGCTTTGAACCTGACACGTCGAAAGTGTTTAATTTTTCCAATAGTTTTCGTAGCTTGATGGCTGCCTTGGGGAGTTTTTCTCGAAAATCATAATTTCTGCAGTGTATCCCGATGGAACGTTTGTAATAGGCGCTGTCATTCGACGTCAGTATAGTTATTAGCAAAACAGTGCACATCAGTTCAGGGAAGTTACGCATTGGCGCATGGAGTAAATTGCAAGGAATGCATTTTTTTCTCGCTTATTCTTGTAGTCAAGATAAAATTAAAAAATGAAAAGATCCATCGTCTTTGCTTCGCTTTGCTCATCGACATTCTCGAACCCAGCGTATTCCATTCCAAGAGCATATTACGGGATGGAGCGAATCAGCATACACGGAATTCGTTCGAACTTCAAAAGACCAGAGTCTGGCAACGTAAAAGAGCACTTCCTGAAATAGAAAATTTTTTCTCGTTTTCTTGTCCGATTATTGAGGTATAGTTGAAGACGTCGCGGCCCAACAAGAGCGCTGAACACGCAGTCCGGAGGTCCGGGTTTGAGTTCCGCTCGGACAATTAACTAGATTTGGTCCACGGCAATGCTGAGTCCAACTCCTCCTCAAGCACGCCTGTCGGGGGGAGGGGGGGGGGGTTACCGCGTAAAAATGGATTTAAATCAATGTTTGGCTGTTAATTGAGTAAAGTGCCTGTAACCGAGTTGTAGTGGCTGAGTGTTCTTCCGCAAGACATCACAGCATCTCGCGATGATAATTTTATCCATGAGCGTTGTCTCTTACATTTACATTTATTTCGAATTTATTTATAGAAATCCGATTTGTTGGCACCCTGTGAAAAATGATTTTAACAAATAGGAAAAAAAAAACTTCTTTTTTTAAAACAAAGTGTTTAAAACTCACGACACACTATGCATCAAACATCAAAGTTCTTTGAACTAAAACGCCGGTTTCCTCGCACTTGCCTTACAAGATGTCGTTGGGCACAAAGCCACAAAAATTTCAAGCTGTAAAAATCTGTACCTCCGACATGAGCGCACTATATATTGCACTACGGACAACCAATCCAAAAATATGCCAGTGGTTCCTGCAAGCACGCGTCATCCCGGCGCACTTTCGATTTAAATCTCCAATCTCCGCACTTTCCCTGTTTCCCATAGGGGTGAGGGGGGGGGCGGATTTTATTTCGCTGCGCAATCACGTTCGCGATATCTCTACCCTATCACACGCCTCAGTCTGTCTGAAGTGACTGAGTTCTCTTTAAGTTTATTCTCAGCTTGTCAAGCTGATATTACGGTGGAAAATACGATCTTTGTTATAAATAGCTCCGCCGTCTTTCTCACATTGATTCCTGTAATTCCGTCTTTATACTGTTTATCTCCTTCTCCAATGTCTCTTTTTCCGTTTCCAACGCAGCTGTTCTTTTGAGATTCACCTGTAATCTGTTCTCCAGTGTTTGAAGGAGAGGTCCACACATAACCTCCATGAGCTGGCACAAAGCCTTGGTAAAAACTGACGAAATAAAAAAAAGATAAACACATCCTCGATCCGCGATATTAAGGAATGCAGGGTTGGGAGAAAAAAAGGAGTGGGGAGAGAGGGGGGTGGGTGGGTGGAATATGAATTGGGAAGTAAAACTAGTGGGGGAGGTGAGGTGAAGAGTAAGACTAAGGAGGGGTGGGGAGATTGGTGAAATGCTAGTAAGGTAGAATGACCTGGGATAACACTGACGATGTTTTTAACTGACAGAATAAGGTTAGTCCCTCATCTCATTAATTTACTAATTTAGACGAAATGTATTTGAAGACAAAGTACTGCTGAAGTTTTCAAGACATAAATGGAAGGAGATGAAAATTTACTTTGATAAGAATCCTTTCCCTCACCAAGAACACATAGGAACTTAACAGAGGTACGTTGTGGAGTCACAGAAACGAAGAAATACAATATTATGATCACTTGCAGCACAACAGATCTTGGAATGTTACTAGCAGAACAAGGTATTCACAGGGCTTAACAAGGGTCCTTGGTCCCAACAAGAATTCTGCCCCTGACAAATTTCCTCCTGAAACATTCCAGAACATTGTGCACAAATTGACCCAAATCACAGGTTATAGATGCAATAACTGTGTCCACCAACCTGTACTATTATGAACTGCTGTTAATAGATCCTTAGAGCTGAAGTAAAAATGGTACAATTAAGTTTCAGACTTAAGTGGAGAGAATACCCAGATGTAATAAAATGAAAATAACAGGCTGAGAAAATGGCTAAGTTGTTTCAAACCCAATTAAAACTAATCCTGGGTGTATTTCAAACTAAAAGATGCTTTCAGTGTTCTTCAGTGATTTTTTAGAAGCCAGGCATTAAAATGACACCAGCCAACAAAGGTTAAAATTTGTATTAGAACAAAATAAGTATTTCACTCTTTACTTTGTAGCATTAAACTAGCCAGTGCTTCCAAAACAAGTAGTTGGTCAAAATGGCATTCCTAAGTACTCTTTGCCTATTGTCTTTATTTTCTGATAGTGTTTTTTTGTGGATGAACATCAGTACTAGACAAGATACAAGGAAGTACACAAAACTTGAAGGCAAAATGACAATATTTTAGGGAGTATTTCTAGTGAGGGAAAACTTACTTCAAAGTTTTACTGTATGCCTCTTCTTCTTCCTTTAGAATAAAAAAAAAACAAGGAGTCCACCACATGTTCTATTGTCTGTGCTTAACAAGTAAGTGAGCATTTGAGTGATGCACTGTTACTGGTTCAAGGTGAGCTTGGTGCAAAATTAATTGTATAAAATGAATCTTCCTGTCAACACAAATCGAGTGCTGTGTTGTTCTGTTTGAAGCGAGTTTGCTATGCACCAGTGATTAACTACACAGTAAGCTTGATTGCCTGTGGTTTAGGTAGACAATTTACAAATTATTTTGATGCCCAAATAAATCCTTTGATAGAGAAATGGGCATGTATATCTCTGTAAAAGTGGTCTATAAGGTGGTCATTTTTAGAATGAATCACCCTTCTTGAAGGAATCATTCTATCACCTTACCTTTGAGAGTATTTGTGGCAGTTCTGACAAGCTGTTTAAAGTGGCCTTTGACAAAACCTCTGTATGGACTATTTGCAGCTCAATGTCGGCTCGCTGATACCTGTTGTAAAAGAAAAAAAAAATAACACAGAGTACTTTGTTTACGAGATACATACTGGCACACATCACAAGAGAGTAGTGAGGTTGTCATAGTATGTTATTTCATCAGATTACATGTCTGTGAATTATTCAGTTACAATTATGGTAAGCATGAACAATCGAGCAATGCATGGACCTGATTTGAACAATCATCTAATCCAGATACTTGTAAATAATGCTTTCAATTCATGTCAAAAAAGAATCAGTACTGCATGCTGCATGCTTCAGGAAAACATTCAAAGTGTCATGCTGGTTGAATGTGTTTCAGTTATTTTAGATGGCTTTTTGCTAGTAACTATGGCAGTACTAGTGTGGACAGTGAACTTACTGTGGAGGACTCCCCTCAGTTTTGATGTTCACTGACTGAAAACAATACACTTTTAAATGGCCACTCTGAAAGAAATCATGGTGACAAAAATACTTAACAGGGCTTACTTTTCTAAAAGTTACCTTGTAAGTTACCATAAGTTAAAGGGTGGTAGCCTGATATGACTGTTTGGTTGCCAGAAAAAAAATATCACTTTGAGCAACTTTACATGACCCAATAAGCTGCTGACCGGACTGCCTTTGTTTGGAGTGAGTGCTAATAGGTATTGACCCTGAGAGACTCACATGCTATATATCAAGGCTTAATACAACACCAACCACAGAAAAAGTGGCAAAGTTTCATTTTAAACAATGACAGAGCACAAGTAATATGTTATGAAAATGTTAACCTTTTTTGAACTTGACAGCCAGAAAATAATGATAGCAGGAATGTGAGAAACTGTGTTGTAACATTTGATGACTTGGTTCTTATGGTCTGAATTCAGACCATAAGAAACAAGTCATAAAATGTTACAACACAGTTTCTCACATTCCTGCTATCATTATTTTCTGTCTGTCAAGTCCAAGAGAAGTTAAATACTATTTTGTAAACTTTGCCCCATTTACAAGGGTTTTTTTGACCTACTAATACTCTCGTACAGTAGACTCGACGTGTGTTAAAGCAAAGCGTTTAATCAAAAAAAACTCTCATTCATCTTACAACGGATGTGTAAAACTCTCGAAAAGGTGGGGCCCTAGTGTTATATATGGGGATATCATGCAATAGAACGTCTAATCGGATCTCTCATTGGTCACTGCTAACTGATAATCAATCAAAGTTCCGTATGATGCACGATCCTCGCAGTAGATAGCGCTATTTAAGCAATACCGAAAATCAGACCTGAAAAAAATCAGGCCTGTGTCCCATACAGGCCTAATTTTTTTCAGGTCTGATTTTCGCTATTGCTTAAATAGCGCTATCTACTGCGAGGATCATGCATCATTCGTATCTAATACCATATGAACTTCATATATTTCATTGTATCCAATCAAAGTTCGTTTAAGGTTACCTCATTCAATGGTGTTAATTAAGAAACTAAACATCTGTTCTACTCAAATTACGAAGTCTCCGACAACTATGTGTGAGCCACTCACCAAATTGGGATCAGTGTTGAAACAAGAGAAGATAAGACCCACAAATCCTGCATCCATAAATTGGTAAGAGGCCTGTGTCCGCAGGTCTATCACACAAGTAACAATTATTTCACTTCTGCATCAATTCACAAGCTACCTTTTTTTTTAGAATTTGCTACTTAAGTGTCATGTCATTCTCCGCCATTAGGATAGCATGATATTCTTGAAATCAGTAAGGACATCCTCACATCTCATTTGGACAAACCTCTTACCCTCTGTTTATAACTAGTTCTTTTCTCTTGGTTGATGAAATTATTTTGTCCATTTGTTATTCTAATTTATTACACGACTCAGGCAGTCAGAGGGCCAATAACTAAAATCAACCAATCAAATTGCTCTATTGCCGGTCCAATATTCTCTAAGTATTGGACCGGGCACTGTCCCGAATGGTCCCGAATCATGATACCACACTTGTGTCCCTTTGAACTTCAGTCGTATAATAAATCTCTTATTAACCACGCCTGCTCGGGACCGTACTGGAAGAATATCGGCCCTCGGTCTTTTTTGTACGGACCTTGCTGCGCTCGGTCCGTACTATCAAGACCTCGGGCCGATATTCTCCCAGTACGGCCCATGCGCTTGGTTAATAAGATATATATATCACCCTTCTGATGGTTCAGTTTGAAGATAATAAGGTTCCTGGCCTGACTATCTGATGAAGCTGATTAACAGCACTCAAATCAGGTTGTTAATGCTCTATCGGGGTATTTAGACACGAGGAGGAAGAATTATACATTTGATCTCCTTTGGACTATTTGTATTTTAACTTTTTTCAAGGGTTATATGGATTGTAAACCTTTCACTCGAAAGAGTGACCTAAAAGAAATTGATGCTAATGATACTGTTTCCTTTGAAGCAGGAAAGTGATGAGATGAAAGAAAAATATTATCCGACTTAAGACCAAATTCTCAGAACTATAATCAAGAGATATGTATCACAGACAGTATAGAGAATTTATATTTGCATCAGCTGTGAAAGGGATTAAAATATCAGGCTTGATTTAATATTAGGGTTCACATTCTATCACATCAGGAACTTACCAACATGTGACGGCCAAACAGTAATGTGAGGATGGGAATGATACCAGCCAATAACCCTCATTGGTCGCTGTTTTGACGTCAAAATACCAAGCCTCTGAAACATCAGGAGAAAAGTATTACAACTAATCTGTTTAAGCATTGTGGTTATAGCCATAAAAGACCACCAACAGTGGTTTGAAAACAAGCCGGCCACCGTCAGAGTTCTGCCAGCTACTCGATTGTATGTCATCGGCTACTTATGGCCATAAAAGTCTGCTTGTGACAAACAATCTCGCCTACTTTTCCACAGTCAGCAGCTTACTTCAAAAAATTTTGAAATCCCTGCACTAAGTGGTTTGTCTCTCAACTTGTAAGTCCCCAGCAAATATAATGTCAAACAATCAATTGAAGATTGCAACTTGTTAACCCAGCCAGGGTTGTCCCTAAGTGCCACCTTCTGGTGAAATTCACCAGATGAAAAAGGGGCTGGATTTTTGGATGGCGATTGCATGGTAATGTACAATGGGCTCTTCTGAGGTTACACACTTACAACCGTTGACCACTTTTGAGCCACTTCACTTGAAATTTCAGCTGGCAGCGTAATTTCTTAGCTTCACCTCTATTAACCCATTTCTAAAACAAGTAAAGATCACAACAGATTACCTCTGCCTGTGTTGAGGCATCTGACAATTGTTCTGGAGAAATCTCCACCCGATCCTTCCTCTTGTCCAGCCTCTGAAGCATGATAACTGAATAAATATGAGCTACTCTCTCATCCTCAACCTAGAAAATTAACAGAAGAAAAAGATCACGCACCATGTAAATGAGCTTAAAATTTTAAAACGAAGAGCATTTGGATCAATATTTGGAGAATAGAAATATCCAGAGGGGACGAAAATCGGTAGCCTGAGAGAACTAGCGATGGGATTAAACCAGCTGTCTTTGATTCGAATACACGAGGGATTGGGAGTGTTAATAATTCAAAGGAAGTGACTTTTGTTCACTTTACCATAAAACAGCTGAAAACATGACGGTGAAAAAAATAAAATACCTCTCCGATTAACAAGCCCATAACTTCTTCCCTTTCAGTCGAAAGTGCGTGAGTCAAACAAACCATATATGCATCTGCTTCTATCCTCACCGCCTCCACCGCCATTTTGCACTTCTTCTCTTCCGGTGTTATTGAGCAACGCCGCTGTCAAAAGATACCTCACACCTTATCAGTGACGTCACTATTTTTGGATAGTAGGCCTAGTCTGCCAAGACCATTCTCGAAATTCTAGATCTAGAAACCAAGATTTTGTGGTTCTTCCCCGCGGGAAATAGAGCTATGAAGGTGACGATAAGGTGTAATTCACGAATTTTATTTATTATGGCCTCAACTTAACTTTTACAGGGAGTAGCTTTCAAGAGATACAGGTGGAAGGTGTTACAAGATTATTTGGTTTTATCAACTGAGTTAAAAAGTACATTGGCCACCGTAAAGAGTTTCTAAAGCAGATTTTAGTACTCTGAGAAGCCAAAGAGAGGCCAAAAAATACTGAGAACATTTTATGATGAATGTAAGCCGACAGATCTCCCGATCCTCAAAATTCCTCAATTCCACGATTCCAAAATTTCTTATCGTTGACAAGGGGCTTTACTATGACGTCATTTGGCTCACACAGAATGTAGCTATCACGCTAACACAGGTTCTCTTCTGATCAGTTTCTTATGCATAAAACCCTAAAAAATGTCTCTTTTAATGGATAAGTTAAACCGCATTCTGCAACTTTTCAGTGTTACACTTCTTCATGTCGTGCAATTCTCTGGAGCCACACACATCCCAGGCATTATCATCCTGTATCAACTGTTCTTTTATACACCTTTGTGGCCGTTTGTGCTTCTTTATGTATCATGGACGTATCTTGCTGAGTGGAAAACCCCCGAACGCGGTGGAAGAGACTATCTGAGGAATTTCACGAGACGGCTTTCAATTTTCAAGTTCATGAGAGATTACTATCCTATTACCCTCGTCAAAACTAGCGACCTCGATCCACAGAAGAATTATATCTTTGGATATCATCCTCATGGGGTTTTCACCGAGGGAGCATCAATAGGGTTGAATACGGAAGCATGTGGATTTAGTGAAAAATTCCCTGGAATCATTCCGCATCTTTCCGTGACCTCAGGTATTTTAAACAACTTGACAGGACTGGTGCTATCGAATTGGAACTAACAAGTTTCGTTTCTTTCCTTGTGTATGAAATTTTCAGGCATGTAGCATAATTATGATATAATTATTCAAAAATCAATGGTGCACTAATTAAAGCAGTTTGCCCTACTCCTTCTTGTGAGTTGAAATGTATTTTGTATAACTTGTACTCGACATAATGCTCAAAGGTCACTTCATGGTTGATTTGCATATTTTCCCGTGTTCCAAAGTAAAAGAGAGATCACTGGATTAATGGACTGGAGGAATAAGGATCGTACCTCTCTCCATCCGCCACATTCTTGTAGGAGTCTTAGAGGAGTAATATGCCCCCGTAAGCCATTTATTTTATATTACCTTCATAAAAAGGTACATGTTGAATTATGACACTGTACGCCTTTTGGGATCTCAAAGAGTAACTGACCTTTCTTAAATTAGCTAAGGTAAGCCACCATTTTGAATCTTGCTAGGCAGCCTTGTCACTTATTTGTGATGTAACATAGTCTGATCTCTTTCTTGCAACGGTCTTTAGAATCAAATCGCGATAAATTATAAATCTTAGATCAACTTGGTAGAGGAAGGAAGAAATCTGAGCATACTTCTCTTTGAAATTTACTTAAGTCTCACAGTTTTACTTTGACTCGGTCCCCAATCCTCACGAGGGAGGGGTCACTTAACATAGTTTTAAGATTGCTGGAGAGGTAGGCAAAGGGCTCCAAACTGTTCCCCTTTGTACAATTAGCAGTTTTAGCAGACTTAAATAGAACCCCTGTTAACACTGATGACAAGGATGACTTGTTTATCGATTTTTTCCTCAGTTATATTAAAACCGCTGTTATACCGGGACGTGCTGATGAGTCTTGGCGTAATTGATGTGTCACGTCACAGTTTGGAATATAATCTGACGCAGAAGGGGGCGGGACACTCGGTTGTAATCGTTGTGGGAGGAGCAGCGGAGATTCGTGAAATGGGCTTTGACAGCTACGCGCTGATAGTGAAACGACGGAAAGGATTTATCAAACTGGCTTTGCAAACCGGGTTGGTATATGACTCTGAGTTTCTCCTTAGCTATACGACTGTCAATCATCTCATGTTGCAGTCGTCTTATCTTTCTTTCATTTTATCTGTTCTTATAATTCCTGGCATAAACTTACTTGTTGTTGGTATAGCTATACGATTCCGATCCTCCAATACTCAGAGTTTTGAGACGGACTGTAATCAAATGAAGATGTTAATCATTTTCAGGAGCGATCTTGTTCCTGTGTTTGGCTTTGGACAGAATAATCTTTATCGTGATATCATCGGCGGTAGTAGAGTTTCCCAATATTCACGACTTCAGCTTTGGCTCTCAAATTTTACTTCTTGGCTCAGAACTTGTTTTCTACCGAGTCGATCTCCAATCAACGTTGTCGGTAAGTGTATTTTTCATTTATGAATGTTTTTACTTTCTAAGCAAAGCTTTTCGATTACAAGTTGGACATTTTTCATATACTTCTCGGAGGATCTACAGAAATTGAACCCGAATCACTACTAGAATAATAAGTCACCAGAGAGGAAAATTACGCACAGTAAAGGTGTAAATATTATTATGGGTGCGTAGATTGAGAATTATGAGACCATAAGCAAGATGCTCTCCAATCCCAAAAGCCAGTCGGCCTGAGAGAGGAAAATATCACAAGAAGCGAGAATTCAACTTTGAAGTAAAAATGATGACCGCTGATGACCACTGATGACCGAAGGCCGGAAAACGCGAATGATGACCACTGATGGTGATGATGATGATGACCAAATGATAACCACTGATGACCGAAGGCCGGAAAACGCGTGTAGGCAGGGCGTAATTGATCTTGCCGCTGGTATGTGATTGCCTGGGAGGGTGATGAGAGAATTTTGGACCAATCGCAAAGCAAAGTAAAGAAAGGGCGGCAAAGCAAACCATTACTACATTCAACACTCAAAGTAACAACTAACGTACCTTAAATTAGTGTAAGATGTCTTATCATACCGATTGCATTTTTCTTTCTACAGTGGGATCTCCCATTTCTGTTTCCAAGGATGAGAATCCAACGCAGGAAGAGATAGACAAACTTCACGCACGGTACATAGACGAACTGAAAGAATTGTACGAGAAAAATAAGGAAAATTATCACCCATCAGAGAGTTCTGAGTTGTTGATAATCTAGTTTACTACCAAGGAAGCTGCTTGAAGTTTTTTTTTTCAAGCCTCAATAAAACTTCACTAACATACAGTCGTTTTTATTTGTTCTTCCTTGGAAAAGTCGTCCATATCGCCAGAAACTCCCACTAGATTTCTCATGCTGAGATCCTTTCGGTTAACGATGAGATCTATCATGAGTTCAGGGATGCATAGGACTTGGGGATCCGCGATAATTCAATCGTTTCTTTCTTTCTGTCGCGTCGCCGAAAAATGAAAATGAATACCGTTTGAATGGCTGGCCGAAGCCAGAGAAATTGTAGAGTATTGATTAAAAACCACTTCTGTCAATCTATTGCTAGAAACATGATAAGTTTCCTACCGCAAAATTAGCAAAAAATTCATCAAAACAAATTTTGTAGCTTAAGTAGATGGTGGGTTATTCCCCTGGTCTTAGTTTTCGTTCCCTGAACACAATGCGGAGCCAACCGCAAAATGAACGGGAAAGGGATCCGCCGACATTGTGACATTGCAGCATCGAACCCTTGTCTTGCGTTACTCGCTTAAATTGACGGCTTCATCGCTCGCTGAGAGGTTTTGCTGATCGACAAGACATCCTTCACAGATAATCCAGCTATACGAGGAAGGATTATTATTGTATGCTGTCGAAGCAGCACACGTCGCTATTTATGGCTTGTTCTAAGATTCCCCGGCAACCAGAGAGAAGTAACAAGAATTCAGACACTCCGCCAATCCTTATTCCCTCAACAGCTAAGTTCCAGTGTTCCAGAATTTTTGATTATCGACAATATCGACATTTACTTCATGTTTCTCACTCGATCGATTGGGTAAACATCACTCTACACAAACTTAAACTGCTCTTTTTTGTGTGATACACGAAAAATGTCTTCCAATTTCGACTACATTCTGCAAACTTTAAGCATCGTTCTGCTGTACTACGTAGGATTCTTAGCAAGTACACACATTCTGGGTATCTTTATGCTGTATCAACTGTTCTTTTATACACCCTTATGGCCGTTTGTACTTCTCTATTTATCGTGGACGTATCTTGTTGAGTGGAAAACTCCTGAACGTGGTGGAAGAGACCTACTGATAAACTTTGCAAGAAGGCTCTCTGTTTTCCGGTATGTGAGGGATTACTATCCTATTACCCTCGTCAAAACTAGCGACCTCGATTCACAGAAGAACTACATTTTTGGATATCATCCCCATGGGGCTCTTACCGAAGGAGCATCAATAGGATTGAATACAGAAGCATGTGGATTTAGTGAAAAATTCCCTGGAATCATTCCGCATCTCTCCGTGCATTCAGGTTAACTAAAGCTAAATAAACTGTAATCGCCATATTGGTTATGCTTTCTTACGATTGAAATTTTTTGATAAACAGCCCAAAGTTTTTGCCTATTCTACAACTATTACAGTTTTTGATTCGTCCGGGTATTCATCCCTCATCTATTCTTTAATCAGAAGCATGTGCATAATCGATCTTTTGACAAAATGTTCAGGCATTTCACTCTTAGTTATGTGTAACAAAACATGTCGCTGTAAGATAAGGTATCCTTGGACTAAGGAGTAAGTGGACTACGGATCGCACCTCGACGGAACTGTCTTCCTTTACTCAAATATCAAAGTATTTCTTCATTTTCAGTGAGCAAAACCAAGTGTTGAGTCAAGTTCCCAGCCCTTTCCTTCGTATATGCCACTTTTGAATGTATCTAGAATGGAACCCATGGCAGGAATAGAAACCGAATAGAAACTTTACACCCTTACTTTAGGACAATCCCAGTACAAGATGCAGTGTATACGTAAGAAGAGAGACAAACGACTATGGGGTGCATTTGGATGGTCTCTAAGTTACTTTTTTCGGAAATTCTTTTTCGTTCAGGTATCCTCAAAGCCTGGTTATACCATGATATCGTGATGGCCCTTGGCGTGATTGATGTATCACGTCACAGCTTGGAATACAATCTGACACAGAAGGGGGCAGGACACTCGGTTGTCATCATTGTTGGGGGACAAGCAGAGATACGAGAAATGGGCTTTGACAGCTACGTGCTGATAATGAAATGGCGGAAAGGATTCATTAAACTCGCATTGCAAATTGGGTTCGTATGAGTCTCCGAATTTCTGCTTAGCTAAAAGATTAGCTAAGATCGGTTTATTTCGCGTTGTAGTCATCTCACCTTTTTGTCATCTTATCTCTTGTAAGTTTAGCTAAAGGAAGGAGCTAAGTAATGGGCTCTTGCTGAAAGTAAGGTCGCGAAGAAGGAGCTAATTAATGGGCTCCTGCTGAAAGTAAGGTCGCGAAGAAGGCTGGTAACTCCCCCCCCCCCAAAAAAAAAAAAATGTGAGAAGAATTATCTTGCCTTCAATCGTCAAGCATTCAAACCTAGCTTCGCTCAAACCCAATCCCCCCCTCCCCAAGCCTCGGCTGGAGGATCATTGTGAGGCATCAGGGAGGCATAAGCTGACTTGTTTTCCTTTGGTTTGACTGTTCTGTATCCTTCATTACACGGAGTTTTGGCATGAACTGTGAGCAAGCGGATACATTTATCATTTTCAGGTGCGATCTCGTTCCAGTGTTTGGCTTTGGACAGAATAATCTTTATCATAATTTTATTGGCGACAGTAGTTGCTTCCAATATTCACGACTTCAGCTGTGGTTCAGAAATTTCACTTCTTGCCTCAGAACTTGTTTTCTTCCGAGACGATCTCCAATCAACGTTGTAGGTGAGCGTGCTTTTCATTTATGAATGTTCTCCTTTTTATTCAAAGCTTTTCTTAAAACTTTTTTTGAACATCTCTTGTATGAATTACATTAGAAGCAACTAGCAGACCTTTGATTTTTGAATGATGTCCGACCACACCGATTGTATGATGGTTATTTTGGTGGTTTTACTTTTCCTTTCCACAGTGGGACCGCCTATTTTTGTTTCCAAGGTTGAGAATCCAACGCAGGAAGAGATAGACAAACTTCACGCACGGTACATAGACGAACTGAGAGAATTGTACGAGAAATATAAGTACAAGTATCACCCATCAGAGAGATCTGAGTTGTTAATCATCTAATTTACTCTAAACGAAGTTTTTTGTTTTCACCCTCAACGTTTCAACGAGTCGCTGAACACAAAAATTCGGCAATTGGCAAGCATTTTCATGAAGCGCATGGTAGGAGGGATCGTTTGAATGATAGTCATTTTAAGATTCTGAGAAAGTGTCAATGCAAATTTGATTGTTTAGTGTTTGAAATGCTTTATATTAAGAAATTAAAACCTAATCTGAACGTGCAAACGGACTCCATGCGTGCTAAACTTTTTGTTTAACCCGCAAATTATTTTCTCTTATTGTTCGTTTTTAGTATTAAAAGAACTTATTTTTATACATTCTTGACTTGATAATGACGTTATGTTAACGTCGAAACGTCGTCGATTTTAGCTTTCTATAGCTATTTATCGTTTTTAAATTTTACAATGTTATCAAGCAACGTTTTTTCGCAAGTTTTTATCGTCAAATGTTATTCCAAGTCACTTCTTCTACGTATACCCTCAATAAAATTTATAAAAAGACGGTTGCTTTTATGGGATCACTCTTTTGTATTTCGTCGGATTCTTAGGAGGCACTCACATGCTGGGCATCTTTACGATGGATGTTTTCTTTTAGTGTTCTCTGGTACCACTTAACTAACAAAAATTAAGGTATTTCCTTCTTCTGAATTAAGTTTTAAACGCCGCGACTTATCGTAATGGACGTAAGATTTCGGAAAATTGGGGAATATCACGTGGGTGATAATCTCGGATATCAATCAGTTTTAGCTAGGGAATAGTCGGTCCCGTTGTGCGTTTAACCCGTTTGGGAATTCATTCCTCTTCCATTTTTTAATTTATAATCAGAAATATCTTTACAACCGTTCTGTTGACCAAAATGTTTAACCATTTTATCCTTGGTCATTTGTAACAAAAAAGGTTCAAGGTAAAATCGGTATCCATGTGAACTCAGATATAAAAGTATTTCCTCAAATTGGTTAATAAATTGGCCTCTCAGCGACCACAAGAAAGTAGTGACTCAAGTTCCTGTCCTTCCCGTTTGATATCTTACTTTCGATTGTACCTCAAATGGAACCCATGAACAGAGGATACTAAGAAAAGCAAAATTACACCGTTTTGCAGGCGCTTCCTCTTTCACAAACAATCCATTGAGATGAGACAAAATTAATGTTGTATGCCGTCAAAGCAGCACACACAATTTTTCATGGCTTTTTTTTTTTTTTCAAAATTCCATGGGGAGCAAGATAGCGAGGATATAACCCAGACATTCCGTCGATCCATAATAACTGCAAAGTTACAATTCCACTGTTCCTAAATTTTACCTTATTTACAATCGACGGACAAATCAACGCAAGCTGTGACGTAAAAGTTAGCTCCATGTTCTGCTCATCAGATTGTAAACATCACGCTATGACAGCTACAACTGTTCGTTTTGATCCAAAACCCGAAACATGTCTCCAACTATCGACTACGTTTTGCAATATTTGAGTATAGCACTGCTATACTTCATAGGATTCTCTGGAGGCACACACGTGCTGGGCATCTTTACACTGTACCAACTATTCTTTTATACACCCTTATGGCCGTTTGTACTTCTCTATTTATCATGGACGTATCTTGTTGAGTGGAAAACCCCTGAACGTGGCGGAAGAGACCTCCTGATAAACTTTGCAAGAAGGCTCTCTGTTTTCCAGTACATGAGGGATTACTATCCTATTACCCTCGTCAAAACTAGCGACCTCGATCCGCAGAAGAATTATATTTTCGGATATCATCCCCATGGAGCTTTTTCCGAAGGAGCATCGATAGGATTGAATACAGAAGCATGTGGATTTAGTGAAATATTTCCTGGAATCATTCCGCATCTTTCCGTGACCTCAGGTACGCTAAATGAACTCGAATCGCCATATTATCGATCGGGTTTGGTTGATTATTTTTTACGATTGGAAATTTCAAAATAAACAGCCGAAAGTTTATCAAGCTTTCACAGTCTGTGATTTGTCCGGACTCATTCCTCTTCCATTCTATATTCGAAAATATAAGCACAACCGATAGGTTGACAAAAAGTGCAGCCATTCAATTCTTGGTCATTTGTAACAACACATGTCGTGGTAAAATCTATAATCCTGGACTTGTGGACTACTGGATTACAGATCGTACCTCGATTTCTCTGTATTCCTTTCGCTCGAATATAACTACATTTCTTCAGATGAATATTCCACCAGCTTTCTAGTGAGCACGTTAAGTATTGACTCAAGTTCCCAGTCCTTCCTTTGTCATCTCCCACTTTGGACTGGTGCCTAGAGTGGTCTAAAGTGGAACCCAGCTTGACAGATACTGAATGGCCAAACCACACCCTTGTTTGACCCTTATATGAGAGATGCATTGTTAAAAGAAAAGCAATATTATACGTTTCTAATTTTTTGACTTTCTGGAAATTTTCAATTCAGGTATTCTCAAAGCCTTGTTATACCGTGACATTCTGATGGCCCTGGGCGTAATTGATGTATCACGTCACAGCTTGGAATACAATCTGACACAAAAGGGAAAGGGACACTCGGTTGTAATCGTTGTGGGAGGAGCAGCGGAGATTCATGAAATGGGCTTTGACAGCTACGTGCTGATAATGAAACGAAGGAAAGGATTCATCAAACTGGCTTTGCACACTGGGTTTGTATAAGACTTAGACTTGCTTATCAGTTAGAAAGTCGTTTATTACCCAAGGTTTCGTCGATTTTCTATCACTGAGATTTCCAAGGCATCATTTATTAGCTTATAACTTATTGGGATTTAATTTTTACCGTTTGTTTTATTCGTCTTTTGACTTCTTGTCCGATTTCACCAATAGGTAAGTCTGACGACAATAATGATAGAAAATGAAGGCCTGACGCGAAACACCAAATTCGTACTCAGTTCAAATTTGTAGGGCAAAAGGGAGTTTCTTTCATATTGGGAATTCGCGAAGACGCGAACCGTTTCCGAACCGTTTCTGAACTTGATATCTATTATTTTGTTTGTTTTTTTTTCAGCTTTTAATTTATTTACATATTTATTCATTGATGTTTAATCCGTCATACTACTTGTTCACTAATTTATCAATTCTTGAGAGGCGCACTCTGGATCTGATATTCTTGATTGTAACTGTTCAGTTCTCCATTACTCAGAGTTTTGAGATGAATTGTAGTCAAAGAGAAATGTTTATCATTTTCAGGTCCGATCTCGTCCCTGTCTTTGGGTTCGGACAAAATAATATTTATCATGTCATTGGCGGCAGTAGATCCTCTCAATTCTCACGACTTCAGCGTTGGCTCAGATCTTTTACTTCTTGCATGGGAACTTGTTTTCTTCCGAGACGATCTCCAATCAACGTTGTTGGTATGAAATTTTAAAATAAGCACTTAATGACTGGGCTTAAACCGTCAGTGACACCGAAGAGAAACAAAACTCGCTGTTTCTCTGGGCGCTGGTGTTTTGTTTTACCTCACAGCTAAAAAAATTTGACTTCTTCATCTTTTTTTTCTCGACGGACCCATGATAACTGGATCACCTTCACTTGGCAATAAACAAATTTAAAAACTACTACCTTTCTATAACATCAAAGAAATGGTTAGATATTCTAGTCTTCTCGGATAGGGACGAATAAATGGAAGTCCCCTCTCCTACAGGGTTAGGGGTAGGAGACGTTTATTTCCCACGCACGAGACTATTGTGTGATGGATGTCCCCCCCTGGGGTGGGATGGGTGGGATTTATTGGGTGGACTACTCGCATGGTTCGCATATGTTCCGTACTAGTCCTACCCTACTGCGGTAATGCAGTGAAAAATGGTTAGAAACAATATTCTAAGCAGGTCATTTCTGCCATCACCATTATTGATACAATGAGCGTTTATAGTTTCAGTAATTATTTGTTCTAAAGAGATTATCAAGATTACCAATTAAGTGCCAGTTTTATTTTCCTGTTCCTCAGTGGGATCAGCTGTTTCTGTGTCCAAGGTTGCCAACCCAACACAGGAAGAGATAGACGAACTTCACGTGCAGTACCTAAAAGCACTTACCGATCTGTACGAGAGAAATAAGAACAAATATCACCCAACAGAGACTTCAGAGTTGTTGATCATCTAGCTATAAATGAAAGTGTCAAAAGTGTTGCTCCAGCATCAATAGATTAGGTGTTTTTTGTTTTGATATTGTTCCGTTTTCTTCTCCCATGCGAAGACCTTGCTTGGCAAGTCTATGGGTACTAGAATGAGCGAGGAGCGGTTAAAATTTTCTCTCACCCTTACGTCTTTGCTTATTGCAAACCTTTGTTTTACACTTGCACTTCACTATCCCTTTAGCTCCCAAAATCTTATTAGCAATTCTCCTTACTTTCTGCCATACTATGAGATGATGATTTATTAAAAAATTGGATCAACATTCTTTGAGCTTTGCCAATCCACAGCGCTTGTATGCTGGAGCGTAATAGTAGACTGTTCACTGATTTCTCTCTGTACCTAAATAGCCAGTCCACATTCGTGCAAACGAGATTTTAAGAATATATAAAGAAGAATAAATAAAAAAGGAACACTGTCGCATTGAAAGTCGCAAAAAATGCGACTTTCAAAGCGCTAGTCGGTTGCGCGGCGCGCCTGGAGAGTAGGGAAAAATGAGAGTAAGACTGGGGTAAAAAAAACAAGTCGCGGTCGCATAGTTACGTTTTCGAACTTGAAACAAAGATGGCGTCTGGAAATCCCTTGATGACACTAGAACGAATGCTAAATGGGAGGACAACGTTAAAAACACAGAAGATGACACACACAAATATAGTGTGTAAGTACAGATGTTTTCTTTTTTGACATTATGTTTATGTAAGAAACACGTCAATTTTGTTAACTTAATCGAACGATGACCGACTCAGCTCAGCTGTTTTCAAAATCGAGCACAAGGATTAAAAATTAAATCTCCAACCAACACAAAAATTTTTTTCTAGATTGTTTGATCTATAATTACTCAAGATTGCAACGAAATTGAGTAGCGTAACAACATTATTGTTCGAATTTTTAAGCACAAGCTTAATTTTAATTTAAAATGCAAGTAAAGGTAAACAGCTACGTTCGAGATACTCTCTTTTTAGTAGTGTGGGTAAGTTTCTGAGAGAAACTTTGGTGCTGCGTCAGTAAAGGGTATTAAAAAATTATTTGATTCTATCAGCAGAGTTGATAATGTGAATTGTCTTCCGTAGAGAGATTCTAAAGCTGACCTTTCTGAGCGAGTAATTAGTTGTCACTATAACGAATGCTAAATGGTAGGATGGCAGCTTTGGCGTACGGCAAACGCTCAAAATCTCAGCTTCGTAATCTCTCTATTGCGTCCAGTTCAGCGTCAGCCCAGCGTTAGCCCAGCAATTCGGGAGTATAAGTTCCAAGTTCCAAGTTCCAATGAACACAGCTAATAGAGACAAAATATCTATTTACTTTTGATTAGCGAAAAGCAGGAGCCTCAAGGCAAAACATGTATTATCAACTTAGGACTTGTCACTACAAAGCTAGCACGCACAGCAACATGGAGAAAGAAGTTAAAAAATTGTTGAAAGGCTTCATATGAGGGGAAAGCCAGCAGGAGCTAGATGCAAAATTAAATACTGAATCATCCTTCATTTTCTTCTGCTTCAGGTGATTTGTTTATTATTAATGAAATGACCCTGTATTTTATTGTTGGTAGGCATTGGAACAGAACTTTTAGATGAAATACAGCAAGTCACGAGAGAAGATAAAGAAAAAGCTGTTCAAGAAGCTGTAAGTTGATGTTAAACATGGCCCACAGCACAGAGTGGGTTTTGTAGAAAAATTTAGGTCCTTTTCCCTTTCCCTGATTCTGTTTCTGTTGAAACTTAAAAATTAAAGCCCCCTTGCAATGAGTGACATGCTTTTCTTCTGAAGTTAAAACAACTCATTAGTTTTAATCCTGTAACTCCCAAGATCTGATTTGTAATTCTCCTGTCTGGCTGCTAGACATTTCCTTGTAAATTAGTGATAAGAATTTGGTGTTGAATCAAGATAACAACTTCAACCTGCCAAGTTTAAGTGTTCTCATTACCTGTTTGCTGAATAATGTAATAATACTAATAATAATAATAATGATAATGATAATAATAATAATATTTATATAGTGTGCACATCAAAAGCTTCTCGTGACACTTTACAATACTATAAAATAACCTAATGCTCATAAATAAAATTCAATAAAACAGAAGAGAATTACTAGTTACAAGTTTTGAAAAGAGAAAAGTCTTGAACGTTCTTTTTAAAAATAGTTACGGAACTAGATTTACGAATTGAAAAAGGAATACTGTTCCACAACTTAGGTGTGCACACAGAAAAAGCTCTGTCCCCGTAGGTCTTTGTCTTTGACCCAGGTTGCACAAGATAGTCCATAGAGCTAGAACATAAAGATCTTGATGTATTGATAATACAGGGAGAAGACGATGCATGTTAATCACTTCTGGGAGTAAGGAAGGGTTAAGGAATATACAGTGAAGCTTTCCCAAATGCAATTAGCAAAGGTGTCTTGACTGTTAAAACTTGTTTAACGAGGTTTTGGCTATTCAGCCTTCCTCGTGATAAATTTACAGGATTTTTTCAACATTTATACTTGACAGATTCAGAATAGCTAATCAAAGGTTTTGGAGTTTATGTCTTTGTTTACCTTTTTTCTTACCTTACTATTACCATTTAAATCTATTTATTAGTTTTTGTTTTGATCAACAAATTTAATTGTTTCTGGATGAACAATAGGTTGCTGCAACTGAAGCAAAAGCAAATGCAGAATTGAAAAAAGCTCTCCAAGAGCAGAGAGAACAGATGGAGGAAGAGAGAGAACAAGCACTGGAGGAAGCTAGATTGGTGAGTACCATTGTCACATATGAGTCTCTCACTGGCTTATCTCTGGAAAAAAAAAAAAACAGTGTAGGGGAGGGGAGGCAGAAGGGGGACTGTTATTAGTGGAGGACATTAAAACTACAGCATATCCAGATATCCAAAGACTAGCAAAAACCAACGATAAAAACCGACGTTTCGGTGTCATCATGACGCCATTGTCAAGGAGAAATAAAAAAATAAAGTTTGTGGCAAGGTGTAACACTAAATTAGCATAAACATGTTACGAGCTAATTAAACAAATACTTTTGCGCGAATTGATATCTTCTTTTTTTTAGTTTTCATAATTTATAGTAAGTAAGTAAATAAAACCTTTATTTAGACACGATACGTATTGAAGCTGTGCAGCTTGTGGGGTCGTGTATAAAGTAAAAAGATGCATAAACAATAGTTGTAATATAGTATAAAATAAGACTTACGTATCTATCAAATATTTTTGCTCATGCATGATTGGTTTAAATGCATCACATGACAGAATATTCCCCAGCTAAAACAGGGGGATATCCAAGGATATCACCCATGTGATATTCCCTTGTTTCAAACCTTTTGTCCATTATGATAAGTCTTTGTTTAACATTTAATTCAAGATTCCAGAGCATTTGTGATTGTTACAGGAGAAGGGAAATTTTGTTTGTTCATAAAGTTGTGCTAGAGAACACTCAAAATAAAATAAGTCTTATACAACTAACACTAAATTGTTCATACAATTTATTTCATGCAGTTGCAAAATATTTGAAGGATAATAAACACAATAGCCTCTATTTAGCACAAAAAATGTTTATATATTTTGTCCTTGGACATTATCTGTTTCTCAAAGCTCACAGTTTCCCTCTAGCTTCACTCTCGGAACACAGTTTGCTTCTCCAAACAGATAATATCAGCTCACAAATATCCATGCATAATTTTGCGCCAAATAGAGGCTACTATTCATCTACCTTCACATGAGAAGGGGTCAAACAGGAAGTGTGCTTCAGAACCTTGTTAAAAAGTTTAGAGTAGAAATTCAGCACCTTTTAAGGTTCCCAACCTTATTGTCAGAAATGTCATCAAATGTGCTAAAAGTGTCAAATGTTACTTGGTGTCATTCTGCAACCACTGAGTGATGAGTGCATCTACCGGTATTTCAAAATCTACAGATCATCATTAAGCCCCGTCTACACGAGTAATTTTTATATGGCACGTCTTCTGACTTTCACCATCTTGCTTTTTTCCTTTCCTGTGCAAAATTATTACTGACGCAAATTAACAACAAATATTGTTGCCACATAAAAATTGCTCGTGTAGACGGGGCTTAACACCATTATCATTGAGTTACCGTCTGCCATACAATTCTTACAATTGTAGTTTGAGAATTTATTGTTAAATCAAACCAAATCCCCTGATTTATGATTTTTAATCTTCTATTCACCTTTCTCTTCACATATTGTAGTGGTGTTGGGAGGAGAAACTACTTTTGGTTGCTCTTGCTAGTGATAGGGTAAACTAATTTTTTTTTTTTTATAGCAAGCTGAGGAACAAATGGCAGAAATTAAGTACCGATGTGAAGTGGCAGAAAAAAAGCGGGCTCGCTCAGCGTTGGAAAGATTTCAAGGAGAAAAGAGGGATGCTTTGCAAAAAGCAGCAGAAGAAGCTGAGAAAAAGAACCAAGAGGCTCTGAAAAATCTCACCAAGACGCTCACAAGAAAGCTCAGAAGTGAAGCTGCTCTTCAAAGAGAATTGGCTGTTGGTGAAGCACTTGCAGTTGCTAGGGTAATTTTAAGTCTTTACCTAAAGTTTCTCTTTATAGCATCTGTTCAGTGACTAGAGGATAGCATGTATGAATTGTTTGACTTTGATTTCCTGTAGAAAAATGCCGAGCGACGTCGACAAGAATCAGTCGAAGAAACAGCACTAGAATGTGAAAGAAAAGCTGCAGCAGAAGCGTCAAGAGTAGCTCGGGTCCACCAGAACAAAGTGAATGAACTAAATCAAAGGTAAAAACAATAGGACGTAAAGACAGCAGAGTTACAATAACTCTCAAAAAAGAAACAACAACTTTGAGTTTAAATTTACAAGACATGTTTCGACATTCTCATGTCATCTTCAGTTGCAAATGAGCATTTAACTGTTGTACATTTGAATTTAAATTAAGGTACGTTACAAACTACGTGTCAGGGCTTACCTTACATTTGAATGTTAAAAACGCGAAAGATGTAAATAGCGCGCACTTGACTAGATCAAAAAATAGATAGATAAATAAAAAAAAATAAATGTAATAATGATAAAAATAAATTAAAAGATCAATGAACAACATAATTAAAAGGAAAGAGACAATTCTAGATGTTTCAATTGCTGATTAAGGATAGGTTTTTCCCACTTAATATGCAATGCCTCTTTGATCTTAATTTGGTATTTTGAAGCAGCAGAATCTAAGATCGTGATACTGAATGTTTCACGATCTTAGATTCTGCTGCTTCAAAATACCAAATTAAGATCAAAGAGGCATTGCATATTAAGTGGGAAAAACCTATCCTTAATCAGCAATTGAAACATCTAGAATTGTCTCTTTCCTTTTAATTATGTTGTTCCTTGGTCTTTTAATTTATTTTTATTATTATTACATTTATTTTTTTTTATTTATCTATATATTTTTTGATCTAGTCAAGCGCGCGCTATTTACATCTTTCGCGTTTTTAACATTCAAATGTAACGTAAGCCCTGACACGTAGTTTGTAAGGTACCTTAATTTAAATTGAAATGTACAACAGTTAAATGCTCATTTGCAACTGAAGATGACATGAGAATGTCGAAACATGTCTTGTAAATTTAAACTCAAAGTTGTTGTTTCTTTTTTGAGAGTAAAAACAATACTATTTGATTTGGAAATTCTCGATGAGTCTCTGAACGTCCCATCAGTTTGATTAAAGAAAAATGTGACTGTACTGTACTGTACTGTAGAACCCCTGTTAAACTTTTTAACTCCCAAGATCTGATTGTTAATTCTCCATTCTAGCTGCTACATATTTTCTTGTAAATTAGGTACGAGAATTTGGTGTTAGATCAAGATAATAACTTCTCGTTTCCTGTTTGCCTCCTCATTAATTATCATTACCTGTTTGCTGGATAACGTATGGATGTTATAAATTAAGGTTGAAGGGTTGGTTTGGTAAAAACTCGCCTTTTTTCATCACAAGGAAAAATCCCGGCCCAACTGTAAGCGGAACGCAACAAAATAGGGCGAGACTTCCTTATAAGTACTACTCTGACTTGACAAGGTGAAACGACGCTTTATACTTTCCCAGGGCGCGACACTAACTTTTCAACTTACTGGCCAAGTGGCTAGTGAGAACTTAGATGTTACAACAATTTCAGTTTGTTTATTGGCCAAACTGGCTTGTGGAAATCGAAAACCACCAGCCAAAACTGAATTTCTATTATTCTGTGGCTTAGTTGGCTACCATTAGTGTCGAGCCCTGCTTTCCACGGTTTTTGATGAGATGGAAAAAGATCACTGTCTCTTCTCCTCTTTTTTGTTCTTGATGGGGGCAGGGAGGGGGGGATGCGGAGTAGCGTTTGCATATAGATAGTGGAACTAGAACAAGGCCAGCGAACAATGAGCCGTGTGTTTGTTTGTGAGGGGATTGGGGGAAGGGAAAGAGGGCGAGAGATGGGATATATTGATTGGGTATCAAGGTAGACGAGCGATATTGGGAACGAACATCACTTGTCGGTTGTCCTTCCGACGCCCCCACATTTTTCGCCACCCTGCTTTTTCGCCGGTCTCCATTGGCGGGCAACCTGAAATAGGCTTTCTTTGATTCAGTTTGTGAAAAGCTAACGACGTATGATGCACGCTCTGAGCCCACAGACTGCGGTATGCGGATTCTAATCCTATGCTGCACTTTTTTTCCAGGATTAATCAGTTGGAAAGAAATTTAGATGCTGAAAACGACGCAAAACTTAAAGTAGAAAATTTGTTTCAAGTAAGTATTAAGTACCGTGTGACGTGAACATTTTGCGGCAGTTTTGTTTTGGCGCATTGTCGATTTTTTTTGTGTCTTACAGCAACGATTTTTTTCGGTTTGAGGTGAAGAAAATTTCTGCTGAAAACTAATTTCAATTTAGGATTTGCTATTAAAGCTACAGAACCTTAACAGGGATAAGAAAGGTGATATTCTCAAATTTTATAACATGTCGACGGATATAGAGAAAAGATACATGATAGTTGATTCATCGATAAATATTCTGAGTAGGTCCGAGTACGAATTGAAACTTGATTCGAAATTTGGCGGCCTTCCCGAGGGTGTTTATTTTGCATGGCATAATTCTGCGGTTCGGCAACGAAGCATGAAATCCGCAAAAATCTAAATTCGCAAAATTTTGTTGCTTTAGTAAAGTATTTCTCGAAATACAAAGGTTGGATTAATTTTTTGCACTTTGTTCTCGAATCAAACGGATAAATCTGGCTTTGAAATTTTCTGTCATTCAATATTACACGCATACTTGACATAAAGTATTCATCATTAATGATAGATAAATCGATTGACAAATAATACTAGCAAACAATTGTTTTTTTTTTATTATTATTATTAGTCATCATTTCTTTTCCTGTGTTGCGTTTTAAGACGCGTATAAGAACTAGAAAAATACTTGTAATTATTCCCAGAAAGACAGATCCAAATTGTCACTTTGTATGTGAAATCTAATGACGAGAAAACCAGAAAAAGTGTGTTTTTTTTTACTTCCTTTTTGAAATCATTCGTGTCCTTTCAGTCTGATTGGCTCGCACAGAACACTTTGAATTCATACATGTGACTTGCGCGACACGCTCGTACGATATTAAAATCAGGCGTGTGATTCTAGACCAAATTCGCGACACGCTCGTACGATATTAAAATCAGGCGTGTGATTCTAGACCAAATTACACTACATTCTTTTAAGTACCATTTTTATTAATCGTTTTAGATTCTTTCTCGACTATTTTTTATCAGACAATTTCCAATTTTGAGAATTTTTGTTTGAGGTAACTGAAGAGACATCTGGTTGTGAAATCTGCCTGGTGATGGACCTGTTAATACGCTTTGAACCGCGTTTTCAATTATGCTGTGAAAAGAGTTGTTCGTCAGCTTCTTCGGTAGTTATGGCGCCCATGATAATCTTTACGCCTTCTCCACAATGCCCATATACTCGAAAGCTACTGGAATTTGTTCAATACCTCGCTTTCTTTCGGGAAAAGCTGTGTTTATAACATTTCTTAATAGGAAACGATTATAGACGCGGTGAAAAAGACGAAAATGTCAATATATGTTTTCAATTTTGAGCCACGCATTCCGTACCTACGCTTAACGTTTTTTAGTGCAAAATATTTGGTCGCCAATAACAGCAAGATCCTTGTCGTCGAATCTGTAATTTAGCAAATTGGCTTTTCTGTTATCGGTTTAAAATGTGCTTCAAGCAAGTACTGAACGAAGAATTCCAACACAACCACACAGAGGCGACTTCACATCGTGGCTTGCCGCCCTAAGACATGTACAATAATTTCTACCTGTTACTAGACATAAACAATGCCATGCTTTGTCTCAAAAGAAACCTCTGCCGATATCTTTGATAACGTTTAGAAGAACTCTGGCCGCTTCGATTGCAGATTATCATTCTCAAACTCAGTTTAAAGACTAAAGTCATTTTAAAAAGTTTCAACCAGCTGTAAAAACATTTGATGCGGCAAAAAGTTATCGAAATTCCGTTTGTGATACGCTTCAAGCTTGTAGAACCCGTTTATAGAGCCAAAAAAGCTAGAAGTTGTTTAGATTGAAGATTGTGGTCATAGTTTTCTCTAAATCTGTGAGGTAAAGCTGAAATTTCGCGTCAGGAAACCCCAAAAGAAAGCCCTCTTTATATTTACTAACAATTCTTGAATCAGATTAAACTTACACATTGTTTACATTGAAAGATTTATTAAATCTAAAGAAAAATAAAAATCCATCATAAATGTAACACAATTTTGTTTTGTTTTTTTTGATAGGAAATGAAAGAAGACTACAAGAGATTTCAGAATTATACCAGAGGATTTCATTCGGACTTTCTTATGAAATAACCAACGTATTTCTGTGGGATTATTTTAAGTGTTTGTAAATATTCAGAAGGTACTCAGTACAAAAAGTCATAACAAGTTCTAGAAGAGTAATCCACGCCCACGGGCGATTTCGCAGAATCAAATAAGTGAATTTATTTTGTTCACGGAGAAAAAAAAAAATTAATTCTCTCTTCTTACGACGAGGGCATTATAATTGTTCCCAGAAAGCATTATTTATACATGAGAAATTATTAATAGTTTTGATTTTGAAATTTATTCGAAAAAAAAAAAGTTTGGAACATACGAAGACCGTGCTTCTCTATTTAACTAATTGATTTGGACGAAAGTAATTTATTTTTTCGCCTTGACCAGAATTTCTATTAGTTTTTGACTCCTCGAACACTACTATGTTCAGTTAAAAATTCACCCCTTGGCAACTAGTGGTATAATTAATCCCCAATACGTTTATTCGTCATTTGCCATTTCAAACGTACCCAAAGAAAATAAATTTGCACGACTCTTTAAATTAAAGATTGGGTTAAAAAAAACCAAACAAACAAACAAAAAAATCCTGCCTTAATCTCGATGGACAGATTCTTTAACCAGTAACCAAAATTAATTTGTTCTCTATCGGGTTCTGGTTGATAGCCCACTGGGCTTTGCCATAACAAGACATTGTTTTGCATACTGTAGACTCGCCATTAATGTACGTATTTCCAAAGTAATGAAACCACAAGAGTGGAATTCCCTGGGCGGTCGCGAACGGAACATCAATTTCAAATCCTTTTGTAGTTTTTAGTGTAAGCCTGATGGACGGTTTTACAATTGGAAACAAAAGACGAACAAAAAAAAATCGCCACCGTTCAACTCCGCGATCGATCACTGATGGCAAAGATAAGTTTAAACGTTATAATTTATGCATTACTCCTCAACGACATTAAAGTACTTTTTTTATCGTAAATTTCTTTTAATAAATTCAATGCATTATTTCCTGAAAGTCCCCCTTATTTTGACGGCGTTAATTCCATTACTACTATCTGTAGTAATTATGTCTTTGAGGGATATCTTCACTGGAGTTCAAAAGTGAATCGAATTCACTTGCGGCCTCAGATGTCCCGTGATTTTCACAAACCTCGTCCTTTTCCAGCATGTTCTTGTAATAAAGAGTATTGAAATTCGATACAAAGGTTAAAACAGGAAGAGCGAGAGTTACCGCGCCAAATATTGCACAAGCGGCCGACATTAGTTTTGCCAAAGGGCTGTGAGGGACCATGTCCCCATAACCTATGGTTGTAATCGTCTGTATTGAGAACCAAAACGTTGCAGGTACACTATGGAAATCCGTTTCGTCACTTCCCACTTCGATATAATACAAAAGGCTAGCTGTAACAATTACGCTAAAAAATAGACACAGAATTAAAAGCCCTAACTCTCTGAAGCTCTCGATCACGCAATACCCAATTATCTGAAGGCTCCTAGAGTAACGAGAGAGCTTGAAGATTCTAAAAACACGAACGATCCGTAATATTCGTAGCGCTGCCACTGAGCTTGATTCGGACTTGGTGAGGAGAAGCGAGACGTAGAACGGTGCGATAGCTACCACATCGATAATGTTCAAAATCGACGTAAAAAAAGTACACTTGTTCGGGGAAGTGAACAGCCGAACTAAATATTCGATTGTAAACCAAGTGTTGAAAGCTAATTCTAGAAGAAACCAGGTGTCTTCGCTCCATGTAGGCTCCTTTGTGGTGTCTGCAAAATTAGCGAAGTCGGCTTTCTTTTCTCTTATCGAGGGAACAGTTTCTGCGATAGAGACTGCGATTGCCACGATGATAACGCTGACAGAAAATACGGCTAAACACGATGCCGCAATTGACGTGTCGGGCTGGTCAAAGAGTTTCCAGATTTTGCGCTGAAGTTTATTTTCAGGAAGTTCTCGTGGGTTTTCCTTTATGCTTAGATACCCTTCCTTTAGTCGAATGTCACTCAAAACTTCGTTTCCCAGTTCGAAAAATTCAATTTCTTGCTGGAAAATACACATCGGGACTTCAGCCGGCCGCCTGAGTCGACCACTGGATTGGTAATAATAAAGGATAGCCTCAAAGGCCGATCGATTGCGGTTGAAGAAGTACTCTTTAAATTCCGGCACGTAGAACTTGCTTCGCTTCTCTTCGTTGCCCAGGAGCGTGTCTGGAAAACGTGATAACGTCGTCTGACGCGTTTCAAATATCATGCCGCTCACGTTTATCACTACACGGTCGTCGTAGATAACGGTTCGTAACGATTCGTGTACAGAGCACATCTTGAACGCTGTTATTTGCCTTTTGAAGGTGCACCCTGCACCAAAGCGGCGTGACAGCCAGGAGCTTATAATTTGATGGAATTTCACGTAGAAAATGAGTCATTTAATAGACCGCTTGAAAGTAAACAATTTAGCATACCCAGAGCAGGTTACGCGCCTTGTCAGTATCAGTTGTCAGTTCGCTCGCTGGATGTTTAAGGTAGAAGTGTCGGATGAATTATTTATGCAACATTCTCGTAGCTCGTCTTCAACGCTTGGAGCTACAATGGAAAGGAATCGTGGGATGTCAGAATGTGATTTATTCTACCTGTAGGTTTATAGTGGTCACATTCAAAGGTTTGATTTTTGTCTGAATAATAAAAGTCCGGCGCTAAAGAAAAACTAATGCATAATTCGGGAAAAAAGAATGATTTTCTAGTGTTCTTATGTGTAAATTCAGTGACACCTGTACTTAAAAAAAAACTGGTGTTTTTTTATCACCAAACCACAACATTTGTTGTTCCTGAATTGATATAATTGTATCCTATTCACGAATTCTTTGGGCAAATTTTATTTCACAAGAGCATCTCATAGTATAGATAGACACATTTGCATCGCAGAGCGGTGGGCAAATTATTACGAAGTCCAACTCTTTGGAATTGAAATTTGACGAAAGAGACATTTTTGTATCAGTATCTCCACATTTGATGATAAGATCATCTGAACAGCGCGACATAAAAATAAAAAACCGCGAATTCGAGTTGGGGAAATGGGAGTTTACACATTATTTACAATGAATTTGATTCAACTCGCCGAAGGATCGATCTGTGCGGCGCAAGAAAATTACATGTCTATCATTTCAAAATAGCTTTGTTTAACGTTTACAATTATAACTAGACCAAAGATTTTATTCAAAGCCTCCTTTGGGCTGGAGGCGAAATTAATTCGTCAAAAATTCGCCCCGAACTCCCAAGTCGAAATCTTCAGCCACTCTTTCAACATGCACCGTTTTTGTGTTTAAATTGACGTAAAATAGCTTACCATATTATAAGTTTGAGTTCCTCAAAACGATATTCAAACATTGCTCTTCCTCAAGCTTCTTGAGTACTTGATTTTTTTCATATAGGGCTGGACTAATCTGTAATGAAAATTAGTAAGGTTCTTCAGCGCAAATGACAGCACCTTGGTAACGGATTATATTGAAGCGCTTACCAAAAACACTTAGTCGTTGAAGGATGTATACTGATAGGAGAGTGTCTGTGCGTTAAGTCGAATGATCTTGAAGTTTTATTGGAATTGGACGCCGTTGTTTTTCCAATTTTGGAAAAAGCCAGCAGATGATTGAGGTTAATCAATAAGAGGCTCAGTCAAATTGCCGCCGAACTGTTAACATTCCAACCTTAGTTTGGATCATTTTAAGTCCTTTCATAACATAAATTACGCTTCCTGTCAAAAGATATGAAACTTTAACAAATAATTTGCATTTTAATTAATGCTATTTTTCGTGGAATTTCTTGTGTTTAAGTAGGAAAATTGGAAACGAGTGGATAAAAAAGGAAACGCATTTTGCCAAGGGGCGTGAGAGCATATAGATGCAGGACGAGTTGGCGGGTGACTACAAGGTTGCTGCCAAGTTGAAAACAACAAATTAAAGAAAAAGAAGCCAAAATTTGTTATTTTAAGTACAAAGGAAATTGCGAGAGTGTAAAATTTGCTTAAAATGCTCAAAAACCATGGACTAAGAAATCATCACTCGTTACTCATGATCCTTGACAAGTGGTCTGTGAATTAAAATTAACACGTCGTTGAAGCGTGTTGATGGCCAAGTGACAGTAATGGCTAACGACATAACATTCAGAATCGTAATCACAAGACGCGTACTTAATATTTCTGAAGGAAACGCCGAAAAAAGAAAAAATTTTCAAGACACATGACGCCGATGGAGAAAATTATGAATTTATCTATTTTTGTCTATTGTGTTGGTCAATGAACTTCCTAGGATCTATAGATTTGCTGTTGTTATCACCTACTCGTCTCGTTGTTTTCGTTCACACTTAACCATTGTCACCAGAGCAATCTGCCAGTTTGTAATTTCTTTCATAATTATGACCGTTGTGTCGCTACTAAGAAACAAGTCTGTCTTACTCAACCGAGAAAATTCGCCAGACCCTGGCGGCTTAGGGATTAAAAAAAAAAAAAAAAAAAAAAAAAAAAAAGCCACAGAACTGTGGCGGAGTAACTCGGCAAGGGAGCAGATTGTTGGACAACACCGCTAGAGCAGCGAGGAACCTGCGTTGGTGAAAGCTGGTTTAATCGTCGCAAACTCGATGCGTGCGGTTTTTGCCTCGCTCCAGTGATGGTCTCATGTCATACACCGCGTCAAGGCTCGTGTGATGTACGCTACTGTGAAAATAATTTAAACTGCCAATGGTACGCGTTCTCAATTTGGTTTTAGTCTGATGCGATCGATGCCTCAAAAATGTTTCCTCCGTAAAAATATCCAAGAATCGTGACTTTAATGTATACTCTTAAGTCAGGTTTCCGAGTAAGGACTGGAACCTATTATTATTTTCCATATCCCAACTTACCGAAAAAAAAAGGGTTCCAGTCCCTAATCGGAAACATGATTTTAGAGTATCCATATAATTTTCATTCACTATGAAGAAGGGCTAACGCTCGAAACGTCAGCCTATGAACTCTTTACGGTGGCCAATTTACAATTTCAACTTAGTTGATATACCAAATTACCTTGTTACCCCCACCGACGCAGCACCACAGTTTCTTTAGAAACCGTACCCCTCATATACTTTTCACGTGACTCGTTCCCAGTCGTCTTCAGAATGTGGACGACACAAAAGCGCAAGGGGTGGTAAAAAGTAAGAAAACGAGAGAGGAAGTGGCCTCTTTCTTTTTCCCATCAGCCCTTTCTCTCACGCTGCGGTCCCGGGTCCACGCGCCTTCTTTTCTGAAGACTGGAGTCAAAGAAAATTGTCCTAATCGGCAAAGGTTACAGCTGAGAAAAAGGAAGAATTGGAATCTAAAAAAAAAACCCGGTAGAGAAGACAAAATTCGAAAGCTTAAAGTTCACTTCCCTATAAAAAGTGCAAAGTTCCTCAAGCCACAGAGAATCCAATGGCGTGAGAGGTTTACGCTATTACACCGACAAGAGATTGCCGGCAAACCTAATATATTTTGAGAACTATATTTTGAACAAATTGATTTTCTAATTTTCGTTTCTCGTCAAACGACACCTTTGAGGTATTATTTTCGCGCGACGACTTAAACATCATAATTTGTATGAACTCACTTGAGAAAAATTGCTGTTTGTTAATGGACCTATCATAATTTATTCTCTCTTTATACTCTATATGTAAAACATGTGCGTTGAAAGAGCACGGGAATAACATATACGCAACCGCGACATTTTCGTATGAATGAGGCCCTGAATGTTAATTTGTTATGGACTCCCTAATTTACACAGATCTTCAATAATATAATTTTGGCCCAAAGATGCATTTGGCTGGAATCAAGAATCTACACTGTAACTTTCAGGTCTTTTGTAAGCGACCACCAACTGCAGGCCGCTCAAGTATTACAGCTGGTTTATGTGGTGTACCATCGCAGGTTCAACTCACTTGTAAGGTTGCGAAAGTCTTTTTCCAGTATGCTATCTTTCAAATCGCCGAAGCCTTCTTCTACGAATTTCATCCAGCGAACTTTCTTGGGGCGTGACACTATCCGTGGGGCACGGCGCATGTCTCCCTGGGTATCCGTTAACATTGTGTTCCTGCGGGGAAGCAGAAGGTTCTGGCACCATAGAGTAGGATCCCGCCGCCCTCGAGGGGTACGATGGAGACTGCGCAAACGCCCCGCCTGTATGAGGAGGTAGATCCGGAAGTCGGGGATAAAGACCTTCTCGATCTCGAGGGTACGGTGGAACTTCCTGGGAGGGGTAGGCTAGAGGCCCCTGTGACGGGTAGGGTGGCAGCCGCGAAGAAACATCACCAGATGAAGTTTGCGACCAAGAATTATAACGGCCCCCATTTTGAGGAGGGTATGGTGGAGATCTGGGAGATGGCTCTCTTCTCTGAGGCCGCTGGTTATCAGACCACCGAGAAGGCTCCCCTCCAGGGTTATCTAGGCTCTCTCTTATCGCCGTCTGTATCCGTGGGTCGTAATCATCCAGGTCTGGCTGTCGATTCATGTGTGTTTCCCGGAGGCTTGCCCTTATAGCCTCTCGGAGTTCTTCATCTGCGGAATCAGAATCACCCGGAGGCTGTCGGTTTCCTCTTCGTCCTATAGAAAGATTGGACCAAAGACGAGGAGTGTGTCACTTAGGTTGTGATTACAGCTTTAACCAAGGCTACAGTAATGGAAAACAACTAGGCTACTTTAAAACACCTGAGTATACGTTAAAATGCTATGTAGCATTTTTAGCCAAAACTGCTTCCTAATCCACAGTGAAGATGTCTCTTGTAGGCCATCCCTGGCTTAAATTTAAATTTTAATAATACTCATTTCATGAACTTATTGGATGAGTGCTCACTTGTGTGGTATACAGTGGCAGATCTGCACCTTGAGCTAAGAGGGAGTGGGAGGAAATTTTTTTCTGTGTGCACACCTGCCAGCTTTTCTTCCTTCTGCGTTACTTTATTTTTTTACCCAAAATAAGGGTCCCCCCCCCCCCCTTGGCTACCCCCTAGATCTACCACTAGTAAATACTTCTGAGAATTATGGGACATGTGAATATTGTACACTTTGTACTCATCCTATTTAATAAAGAGAGGAAACATTAAATTTGTATCCACAGGCAAGCTTTCTCTGAATTTTTTAACCTTTCACTACAACAGTTTTTTGGTTCATTTCATTGTACCTGTTGTCCCTACATGGTATGTGTAGGAGCGTCTCATTCCTCTCGTCAACCCTGATCCTGCGAAAAAAGGGGATAAAGCACTCTAAGTTTAGACAAAGAAATGTGATACATATAACCTAAAAATTTTAATTCATCATTACAAACAAATAGAAATAAACACTTCTTCCCTTGTCTAAGTCTTATTTCAGTGAAAAAGGAGGTTCTCACCATTACTTATATTAGATCATCACAATAAATTCCAAGTTATAACACAACCTGGAACAGCTCTTTGCCAAGAAACAGAAGTGGATTAAGTTATGAACCAATTAGAGGATCATTATTAAAACAACTTGAACAGGTAGGCTGATGGTCTTGGAACACAGCTTAAATTTCCTTTTAACTTATTCATGAGTATTAATTCATAAATGGACAGTAAACTATTTTTCTTGTGTCTTTTTTTTTTTTAATTATTGAAATATCGCATCATTTTCGAAAGAAAATTTAAATGTGTGATGCGGTTAGAGTAATGAGGTGATTTAATAGGAAAGCAAAGTTGCAAAAAATATATTTCCTGGGCTAGTTAGTTTCTTATCTTGTATACAAGGCCAGGGAGAGGAACCATCCCTACATTGGGGATTGAAAAACCTCCTCAATAGTTTTCATTAGGAGAACATACGGTTAAATTCAGGTCTGGCAGGTACAGAACATTAATAAATTGGCAAAAAGATGTGGTTGATTAGCAACCCAAGCAAGTAGGCTGTGTTCATCTTAATCACTTTGGGTCCCTTTCTTTGTTCCCACAAATAAAACGCCTTTGACAAAACAAATTCACCATGCACGGGTCAAGCTTCAATCACTTACAAAATTGTGGACACTCAACTATTAAGATGATTAAAATTTTGGAATAGAATACCACTGTCACCCCTAATATCCTTACTATCTCCTCTCTTCTTCTATAATGCTGCTCTTTGTTCTTTGAACAGCTGAAGGGGGGTATGCCAGTCATTCTCAAACTTTCTTTAGGGTGGCTTTGCGAATGTTACGTGTACACTAATTTTTTTGTGGGTTGTCTTGCAATCAAAGTAGCCAGCTATTGGTAAATTCTATTCCTTTGATTTTGTCCTGAGGACTCAATTGACTGAAGCACTTCAGACAATATCTACCTAGCTTGCCCTCACACCAGTCAAATAACACAAATATATACCTACCTGCACCACTGATTGTGTCCATGATAAACTTCAAAGGACCTTTAACATACATGAATCCCACAAGAATACCAGCTAAATGACCAGTAAATGAAACATTTGGAAACAGGATCTGAATGACAATCAACTCCACCCAACAAGCCCACCTCCCGGGCACAGGGAACATACCCATTACCATGGACACACCAGAAGGAAGGTTGTACGTTGTAAGAACTTTAAGAGAAAAGATGACACCTGAAAAACCTGCGGCACAGGTGTATATGTAGGAATAGTCCTCGGTTATATTTGCCAAGGCAATGTCTAAGGCCACAAGAACGCTGTTGGTTACGACAATGAACACGGACAAGATGTACAGAAATTTCGCACTTCCCATCTTAGCTTCAAGCGACCTGCCCTTCCAAACGAACGAGGCCATGTTGTAGTACAGATGAAAGTCGTCAAAGTGATAAAAAGCAGCGAAAATGATTCGCTTATAATCGCCATCGTACCAGACATGATGTGCACTAACACAAGCTTTTCCGAGAGGTGGAAGGTTTTTCAGAAGCTGGAGATAAACCGCGACGTTTATACCGATGAAAGACAGTGTCACTGGAGGAATCCTGTTGAAACCGATGTTGTAGAGCTGGCTGACCAAAAATAACAAACCGATCCCTGGGGATCTTCTTCGCCCTGGGCGAAACATTGTTTATCATAAAATATCAAGAAGCAAAGTTTCTCTTAAACCTGACTTTTTGCGATTTCGTTTCGTTTGACACTTCAAAATACAGGTGTACCTAAGTGGCCCTCTACTCTAAAGTGGCTCCCTAGAGAACAGTTCCTCTTTTATATTTTTGTTACTCTGACGTGTAAAAATTATGTTCGATTGGAAAATGCCTTACTCATCGCTTTTCAACCCGCCCGCCATCTTTGGTAATCTCAAGAAGGAATACGTGTTGATTAGAGCCTGGGTAGGGTAGTGTTGAAAATTCGCCTTGTATATATTAAATTTTCAAGGCAATCTAAGAATACTGAGAGACCCTTTCATTGAAATAAGAAAGAAATTAAATGATAGGGACAACACTTTTATTTCAATAAAGGAAAATGTATAGCCTTGATATACTGTGAAAAAACACTCCCCCTCTCCCCTCCCCTATTCTGAGATTTAATCCTAATGAGTTTATGGCCGTTTTAAAGACCAGCGGTTATTTCCGATGTTGCATACACGTCATATTCAACAAATTGAAGTATATCGGGAACACTTGGAACTCTCGCAACCAATACAGTACAGTACAGGGTCATGCAGGTCGCTCTTCGTTTCAGTTATTCACTCAGAGGAGAGGAGACTAGTGTATAATAGGGGTTAGCTGGAGAGTATCCTTTATCTATGCTTAAATTTCATTTTTGATGCCACATACGGTATCACAGCCAACCTGAATACTTGATTTCAATCTTGATCAAGCACAAACTTTTAAGAGGTTTATAATCAGAAAAGTTAAAAGGAAAGAAAAAAAAAAAAAAAACACCGGTGAACACCTGAAGCTTTGTAAAAATCAGAATGGTTTCAAGAAATGATCAAATATCAACAACAACAGAGGAAAACTTTTATTTTTCAGAATTTAGTACAATGGATGCCGAGGGAGAATGCCTTACGTCAAACGCCAGTTTGGACTTTGCGATGTGTGAAGTGCGGTGATCATTGCGGTGATCACTGCGGTGATTACTGCTTGGCAGCCTATCAATCTCTAATACCTTGTGAATTTCTGAGAGGTTTTGAGTTCAAAGAATTTACTAGCTAGGGAATTAAATTCTTCGTATGGTAATATGAAATTGAGGACCCCGATACATAGAGCAAGAGCACTATTGTCGGTGAAAAGATTTAAAACATCGATATTGTCTCGGCCTTTTCTCAACTAGTTTACGAATAATCATCGAAAACCGGGGTCGAAATCATTTACCCTGAGAAGGAGCTCGAGCTAATCACATTAACTCCACGTGGCCTTCACTAAGAAGGGACTATGATATATGGCTGAAATGGAACAAAGGCTCCCTTTTCGTGACAGACAATGATCCACCTAGGTCGCACAAAGGCCAGGGAAGGGTTTTCATCGAGAGCCTGGGAAGAAGAGGAAAAACAAATTGTTATGTTTATGGAACACCTCAAAGAGAGACTATAGCAACTATAGGTTTGGCTAAGATATGTCGATTTCTAGATTTTTTTCTAGTTCTTATAGTTCTATAGATAAACGAAATTCTCTTTTCCCTGGACCCCGCATCGAGAAATTCCGTAAAAAAGAATTCAGTTCCCTCTTCTTCTCCAGTCATTTTATCGGCGAAAATAGTCTTCGTGTAGTTGTACATGAATTCAGAATTCATAGACTCAGAACAACGGATTATGAATTAATGAATTCAGAATTCAAGGACTCAAACAACGGATCAAGGTGTAAGTCTTAACGTGGTTCGTCTGCTTATGAAATCTCATGGGTAACAAAAAAGAGGGAAGAGCTAACTAGTAAACTTTACTCACCTCATCAAAGTGTTTGTCCCAACTTTCGTTGGTGATAACAAAGTCCACATTATCACTCATGTAATCTTCTATAGTTCTGCAGGGAATGAAAAGAGTCAACGGAGACAGTTCTGAGGATTGAGAAGAAATTTACGAGAAAAAGACGATCACTCGGCCCTTTGACGCTTGCAAAAACGTCCTGCAATCAAACAGACTTTTTTATTATTATTATTATTATTATTTGATTATTACCCGTTATAAGCAGTGATGTATCTTATCAACAGTCTTCTGGTCTTGCCATCAATTTCACCATAAAGCATGAAATGCTTATGAGAGAAGAAGTCTGGTAACGGGGGAAGGTCCCCTGAGTCTGAGGTAACTTCATCAGCAGATTCCGCTTTACCTGCGAAAAAAAGAAAAAAAAAAAAAAAAAAAAAACGGCGAGGGTCTGGTATTATTTCTGATAGAAATTGGAGGGGCGTTAAAAGAGGTCGAAAACTCCTGGTAAATATTTATAGTGAGCCTGTCAACAATTCCTTCTCGAAAATTGCACAACGTTCCGATAAGGGAAGCAATTTTAAGTTCTGATTTTGAATGTCCTGAGATCTTAGACTGAAAAGAGCCATGAATTTAATATTTTGATAAAAAAAGGGATTCGAGATGTTTTTATGAAGGCCACCTTCTCCTTCCGTACCTTTTTTGGTCGTGTCCTCTTGTTCGTCATCAGTCGTACCGCCATATATATCTTCACTTTCCCCGGTTTCTTTTTGGATTCTACAAAGATAAAATCACATAACTAAATCAGCGATATGAATACAGGTGGTAAGTTTCTAAAGAAACTGTTGCGCTGCGTCGGTGGGGTAAAACGATAATTTGATTTTATCAAATGAGTTGATAATGTAAATTGATAAAGGTAGGTGAAACCTACGTACGAGCCATGTGGCACATCGGACCTGCGCTTAACTTCGGTTTCCGTAGCATGAAGCGGCTAGGAGTAATTCTACCCCCCCCCCCCTCCTCCTGGATGGGATGCTAGTCCATCGCAGGGTTACCCCCAGCATTAAATTTGCCAGTACCCATTTAATTCTCCTGGGTGAAGAGAGGCACTGTGAGAGTAAAGTGTCTTGCCTAAGAACACAACACAATGTCCCCAGCCAGGGTTCGAACCCAGACCACTCGATCCGGAGTCGAGCGCACTAACTATGAGACCACCGCGCCTCCCACATAATGTAAATTGGCCACCCCGTAATGGGTTTCAAAGCGGACGTTTCAAGTGTTAGCCCTTCTTATTCGCTCTACTGAAGGGCTACCGCTCAAAACGTCAACTTTGAAACCCATGACGGGGTGCCCAATTTACATTATCAACCCAGTTGATAAAAACAAACTACCCTGAAGCAGCAATAGTCAGATTACATGCCAATGACACCTTGCACCTATGAAGGAATATTCGGTTAGAGCAGTTTTCAACTTGAGTTGATTGACTCGGTTTTGCATTGCTGCGCCTTATGATTGGTCAAGAAAGATCGCTCTGCCCCTTCAACTAATCAGATACCATTCTTTGAACCATTCTTTGGACATTGTAAGAAAGAGTGATATGCACTCCTACAATACGCGCAATAACGATACTATAGAGCTCCCCACAATCAAATACAATTGGGGAAAACATCGCTCGGGGTATCACTGTTTCAAAGACTTTAATGAGTTAGAGAGAACTGTAAGAAACTCAGTAAGTTTGCCAATTTTTAAGAAGTGTCTTTTTTCTGCTTTTTATAATTAAGTATTTTTTTTTTAATTAATTTTTGCAATGTATATGTTGTAATCATTTTTATATTTCGATTTTAGCTCAAATTTCTATATTTTTATTGTATTTTTATATAATACACATCTAGTATTTAGGACCTCTATGTAAACCACTATTGTGATGGAGCTTCCTAATAAAAGATTGTTATTATTATTATGCCGTGTAACAACCCACGCACGACTTGATCACGTGCGTTTTTCTTTGTTTTCACCGAAGGCTGCTTTGCCTTCAAGTTCTGGTTTGTTTACCTTCTCAGTTCATCCTCTGTATCATAATCACTGGCTGAAGTGTCTTTTGGGCTCAAATGAAATGGAGCAATTTCATTTTTTACAACTCTTTTTTCCGGTTGAAGCGATTCGTCGTCAGTTGAACCACCGTAAATGTCATATTTCTCTTCTGTTTTCACGGCTGCATCTTACAAGAATAAGAAAAGAAAAAACAGAAAGCAGATTTGACTGAAGAAGCTGGGGCAATTTCCAACAAAATCTAAAATTTACAACCACCCCATTTTTAATAGTTTTCAATACCTTTTTTTAATGTATGTCTGTGTTTTCGATTCGTTTCAGCATCGCATGTTATTATTATTCAAAGCAGACGTTTGATTCTGATTGGTGAGTGCGCGTCTACATACCTTTCTTTTCATTTGGACCCGAGACTTCCCTTCGTTTGGCCACTGGAGCTTTGTCGCTCTCGGCGGGAGTTTCGTCTTTCTGTGCGTAGACAAATTAGAGTCGTTTTCATTCAGACCAAACGGCACCTATTTCGATTTCATGTTTTAGAGCCAATGGACTGACTGAGGATCCAAATTTTTTGTACCAAACTTGAGCTGCGTTTAATAAGTGTTCACGTGCACGCGACAAGAAAATCACGTGCATCACTAATCGCACCTTTGAATTCGCATCACTTGTTGGAGCCTTCTTTCTGTCACTTCCAGTTTTAGGAGGTGGCCGTTTCGGCGGGAGTTTCGTCTTTCTGACATCTTCTTCACTGCTTTCATCAGATGAACTGCTATCGCCTGGTAAGTGGTAACTTTCAGAAAAAAGGAAGTCGTAAAGAAAGTTTATTCATACATAATTTCTAATCAAGAGAAAAGTTCAATAATAAAAAAACTGGATGGAATAGTCCATAACTGAGCCGAAGCGTTCGGAAACGAACGAACGGCGTCCGAGTTCGAATAGAAGCGTCGGAAATCGGGAAGAAACGTACAAAAACCTTTTGAACACCTGCGCAACACAAACGCAACGTTACAAATAGGACATCTCTCGATTTCTCGACAGAAATTTTCTTAAGAGTCCTAAGTGAAATATGAGGCGCAGGGGCGTAGTTACTTACTGTCGCGTGGGTAAGCGTTTGCTCTTTTTAAAACAGTCTGTTATCCACTTCTTTGTGATGATCCTTCCTTTTCCTAACGTTATGTAAAAAAAAATATAGTAGACATTAAATAAATCAAGATAATTTTTTCAGGTTACCTGCAGTTCAAGTTATTGCATAAAAAGAAATTTGAAAAAAATTCAGGCGTCGACAAGGATGGTGCTCTTAGCCCCCCGCCTTCGGTTACTTTCCCGTTACAAAATGTCAGTATACGTGTTCACCATACTGATCTATTTGAAGGCTCGATTACCAGCAGCTAGCCAGCCGCTGTCCAGGAACCGGAACGAGAAAGACTGGACCCGAGAGAGCGGCGGAAATGGAGCCTAACCTCTTTACATATGCATTGGTACTGAGAAGGACAATTCTTTTTTGTCAATCGGGACCTTCTTTTTTGTCAGTGATCATTTTCTTTATTCTCATGACCTCAATGTTGGATTCAGTCGTGATGATCTACGGAGAAATCACATGTTAATCAGATCAGGGGTCAAGGGGTTAACTTCGTATCGAAAACTCCTTTGGCCACTGACACATGCTTGAAATTTAATGCAAGCAACAACTAACCTTTCACTTGGTTGAACTTTGGAGTGTTGGCGAAGGCACAACTACAAAAAGGAAAAAAATGAGGCATTAAAGTTCATTGCACGCAGTGCAGCATGAAAGTTTTGCAGGTCTTACTGTTTGTAGATTTTGAACATTGTCACAGCACGCCTCTTACATGAGATGTGTGCATCCTATTCCCCAGTCCTGTCTGTATTGCGCTCCCATCTGCAATGCTTTTTCGCGAAGATCACCTCGCTCAGGGTTCACAAATCCACTTATAACAAACACCACACCTTTCTTCGAAAGACAAACAAACAAAAAAATGCAAGAAGCGATTAGAGCCTAAAGTGAATTGTTTATGCTGAAAGACAAACGAGCAAAGAGGTGAGATGGATTTTAGAAGCCAAACGTTACCATAATTTCATCAAAAGGAACAGAACTTTCGTCACGAATGGGAGATTCTGAAGAAAAAATTACAAAATAATTACTTATTGCCTGGTGGGCTTGTCATCGTTGTCTCTTTCTAGCAAATACTTGTATTGGCGTCAAAATTAATTCAGTCACGGTCAAAACATTTTGAAAAATCATCCTGTTTATGTGCTTTCACCTCTTTTTTTCTTAGAAGGTGGCGCTGGTTTGTTTCCATTTTTCCCTTCTGGTGAATCTTCATACTTCCGTTTGGTACTCTGAAAGTCAAAAAGAAAGAAAATTTTGATTAGGGCTAGTTATTTCCAAATGGTGGTGAAGGGTTTATTCGTGACGCGTGATCAAGGCCAAAATTAGTATGTGGCTCATGAATTTTACAGAAAAGCGAGCGTGATTCGTGAATTTATCAACCGAAAACCTTGAGGCGTGAGGCGTGATTTGCCTCCTGAAATATACGTGACCCGTGAATTTTAGATTTTCCGGGAAACCTTGTACACGAGAAGAGAAATTTGGCCTTTTCCCTTTTTCAACAGCCGTCCTCAGGCACGGAAAACGTGATTAATCAAGTCGAAATTTGTTCTGAAGCTAACTGAATGAAAAATTGGTGCATTTAAAAAATTGACCTGAAGTTCAAGTTTGAAGTTCATTTATTTGTTTTAGCAGGTTGATTAATTTGGCAGCTGTAATAGCTGATGTGGACCTGCTGTCCTAACCCACCCATCCCACCCCAGGGGAGGACATCCATCACACAGTAATCTCGTGTGTGGGAAATTAACGTCTCCTGCCCCAACCCTGCAGGAGACGGGACCTCCATTTATTCGTCCCTATCCGAGAAGACTAGAATATCTAACCATTTCTTGATGTTATAGAAAGGCAGCAAATTCTTCTCAATTATTTTAAGACCCTGAGCGTTGGTCCGGCCGGGGCTCGAACCCTCGACCTCTCGCACTACAGTCCAGCGCTCTATCCATTGAGCTAACCGGGAGGCGGTCACCCGCCAATAAGAACCCGCCAGTAAAAACCTACCTCAGTTGTTTTCCTTTGAAAAGATTTCTCATCCGGTTTTGGGGAAGATCTTCGTTCAATTTTGTCTGCTCTGTCTCTAGCAACTGGTTGTCTGTCTGAGGCTACTGAGGGTGTACCTTTGGTCCCTAACTGTCCATCCTTGGGTGATGGGTGTCTGTGATTTTGAGCAGTGCTGGCAGCTATTGTTCTCTTGTCAACTGAAGAGCTGGTAGCCAATGATGCTGCTCGCACTTCAGCTGCGGTGGCCATGGGTGGTGGAGAGGTTTTCTTTTGAAGTTTTTTGAAAAACAGATTTCCAGAGGAAATTTTTTGCTCTTCGCTATCACTATCATCTTTTAATGTGAAGCGTCCAAGTCTCTTTGAACCCTGAAATTATCGTAGAGAAATCATGATCATATTGGTCTAAAATAAATTTTCCAAGAAATTGGCCATATTCTGCTACAGAATGAGCCAAGAACATGATACAACTGAAGCATATTTGCCAGAAGAAGTAAGCCGATCACTGGGAAGAGGAATTAAACATCAAAACGTTCACTAGATTTAACAACTACTGGCCTTCATTCAAAGACATCCTACACTAACAAAATCAATAATTTAAGAAAGCTTTCATGGTAGCAGGTACAAGCAACTCTACCGTCCATAATAAGCATTCTTATTAGGGTTAACAAGTAAGTAATGCTTTAACAGACGGGTAGAGTTCACTTTGTTTGATTTTAGGGATTTTTCTCATGATGCTTATTATTAGACATCCTACACTAAGAAAATCAGTTATTTAAGAAAGCTTTCATGGTTGAAGGTCCAAGCAACTCTGTCACCCATAATAAGCATTCTTGTTAGGGTTAACAAGTGAGTAACGCTTTAACAGATGCCTTGGGTAGAATTCAATTTGTTTGATTTTAGGGATTTATTTTTCTCATAAAGCTTATTATAATTTTTTTTTTAAATTGTAGAAATCAAGGTTGCACACAAGTAGGACTATGAAAATAATCATTCACAATCTCTCTAAAACTTTAATAAAAAGTCTTGCCAAGGAGCGGTGCAGAGAGATGAAAAGTGAAAATTTCTTTGCCACAATAATGATTTTTGATACTCACAGTCATTGGAGTGTGGGGCTTTGCTTTCTCTGTAGCTAAAGAGTACTCATCCATGTCATCAGGGGGAGAGTGGAGGTTTATAAAGGAAAGACCATACCGTTCATTCTAAAGGATGGCAAGAATAATCAAAAAGGAACCTGTTGCAGTTTTTTTTTTTATCTTTATTAACTGAGGACAAATGTATTGATTTCATCATCTTTGTCAATTTGCACGTTACCTTTTCCTTGTTACAATTTTTCCCTACTGAAAAGTGGAGTGTGACTGATATCAAATTAATATCAACTTTTAATGCCATTTATGTTGAGGATAATGGTACTCGCTTGGTTTACCTCTTGAAAATTTATATTGGAAAAGTAAAAACATCTGTTTCAAATATAACTCTAGAGGATGAACTGTTATCATCTTGCTGAGCAATGAGCCACACATTCTATCAGTTTACAGGTAAATAAATAATAAATAAATAATTTAATGATGGACATTCCACTAGGTGGCGCTTCTTGTTCACTGTTGCCAGATCGAATTGGAATTTGGAATGTTGGTTTCTGCAGAAGGAGGAAAACCAGAGGAGCTGGAGAAAAACCCTTAGAGCAAGGACGAGAACCAACAACAAACTCAACCCACATGTGATACCAGGTCTGGGAATTGAATGCTCTCACCACTGCACCATCCCTGCTCCCCTTGGTGATGAGAATACAAAAAACCATCAATTTGAAGATACTGCCTTGATCTCTAACCAAGTTCTCAATTATATCATAGTTTCACAAGTCAAGATGTGCTTTATATGTAGTAAAATTGTCTTTTCCTTTTATTGAATAAGACAATCATCTCCAGTTTGAAAAAGTGTTGTTTAATCTAAATACAGGTTAGGTTTAATTTTCTAGCCATTTTATAATCCTTTCACATAGAAAACCTATGATGTGTATTACCTTATTAAATGGTTGGGTGCACACTAACTTGATCCGGTCCCATTTCTGAGTAGCAATTGGTTTAGAGAGCTTATCAACACCTGACGATAAAGTTAAATATTTAGGGAGAATATTTTGAATTGAATATTAATTAATTTCAAATAAATAAATAGAAAGAAAAATGCAAAAGGCATAAAATCTGATGAGCTTAGAGTTATATGGGCACACTAATCATAATGTTTTAGTATAATTTCAGAGCTGAGCAAAGAGTTTCCAGCGATCTGATTGGTCGAGCGGTTCCTAATATGAAGCTATATAAACCACTCCACGTGGTTTATATAAAATATTAAAATAAAATGTTAATAAATGTTACTAAAATGTTATGATTTTAGAAATTTCTCTGTTGTTCAGCTCTGTAATTATACTTAAACAATTATTCACCTCACCTTTGGCAAATAATTGTTAAATACTAACCAAGAAAATAGAGCCTAACCCTGTAAATCTCAGTGGAGATCAGGTCACTTTGACTTACCATATCTCGCAGAGAGGTGAAAAAAAATTCAAAATTGTCAACTTCAAGATAGAACCATGTTTTCAAAAGTATCAGTGGATGTAATGCAGTACATTTGAATCAATGGTGAATTCACTTTCAATCTGTTTGACATTCCTTTCTGGTAGTGGGTTAAAAATTTGAAAGCTTATGGAACAATGAAACATTTGTAGAGTATCCATTGGTCAGGTGACTTCTCACTCATTTCTCTAAAGAAATTTAACTGTCCTTTATTCAATAAACAAGACAGTATATTCACAATACAATACTTGTAATAAGTTACTTCACTTTTATTAAGGAGGGTAAATTTACAACATGATTGAGTGATAGGAAGTTCCTTCCAGTGGTAACATCAAGTAACGTTATCTGACACAATACACTACAACATTATTTGCCAAATCCAAACTCTGGGGCAATCAAAAATAAAAAGATTGCTCAGGCCTACCAAACATCCTCACTCTGTTGGTGTTGGTAAAAGATTTACTTTCAGCTGGGCTCATAAAAGATGATGCAACAAGAAGAACCTAACAATAATATATAATAACACTCTCAACAAGCTTCCTATCACTGGTTATTTTTATCAAAACTATAAATTAAAAAGCAAACATTTGAAACACTTAAAAACCAAATTAAATACAATGCTCTTGTTTTTGTCTGCACAGTACAAAAATTATGCAACACAAGCAAACAAACAAGTGAAATGTATAAAAATAAAACAAAGCAAAAAATTCTTTTGAAAACTTGGATTTCACCTGAAATTGTTCATCAGAGCTCCAAGAAGATCGTCCAACTAATACTTCCACTAATGCTGAACCATTGTTACCTAGATAATTATGATCAATGTAAAGTAAACAGCATTGAATACCTTTTAATATTTAACAATTATTCCACAAGCACGCATTGGATATGAGATGACAGATAGCCAATGAGGCATGTTGCTCCAAGTTGGCTATAATCATCTCATATCCAACAAGCGTGAGTGGAATAAATGTTTTATTAAAAACACCTCAAGATATTAGACAAATCTTACCAAATCTTAAATTTTTTAGCTTTCTTTTAATTTTAAGCTGATGTATATGCTTACCATATTTGTAGATTATGGTATATAATAATAATGGCTAAGCCAATAAAAAGTCTTGAATTGCATCATCCAATGACCCAGTTTTTAATATCTCTCATACTTAATGGCAAGCAGCCTTTTACCCTTTCACCACTGAAAGTAATAACTCTTCTTACAATTTCAAAACACTGTCTACCTGACAGGAGATTAAAATAAACAGACTTGATGACCAGAGGACATAATCTTGATCTTGCATTAAATTCTCTCAAGAAATTTATGTGGGAATGTGTGGCAGCGAAGAGCAAAAATTATTGACTGAATTGTTTGTAATGGGTGACAACAACATCCAGGGAGAAAAGCTTGTTAAGTTAAGCTCATAGTTTTTTACTTTGGTTATATCAACTAAGTTGAAATTGTAAATTGGCCACCATAAAGAGCTAAAAAGCTGATGTTATGAGCGTTAGCCTTTTGCTCTGACGAAGGGCTAATGCTTGAAATGTCAGCATTTAACTCTTAATGGTCGCCAATTTACAATTTCAACTTAGTTGATATAATCAAATTACCTTGTCACTCCCACCAACGTAGCACCACAGTTTCTTTAGAAACTTACCCCTTTTATTCATAGTTTTTTAGTTCAAGATTCATATTATAACTACTTCTAGAAGGAAAAGATGCTGACCAATATCAATGGAGTGTATCTGCATTGCCTTCTCAAGCTGAAATGGAAAAAAAATTTAAGTCTTAACATCATACAAGAGTATACAAAGTTTTACCACAATGGAAATAATACAGGCATTCAGTGTGTTTGAAGTTGCACAAATATCATTTCTATCAAAACTTTTACCTCCAAAATGACTGAAGCTTGTTTCTCTCCTGGAGAAGCACACCTCCATTTTCTATACGTTTCTGATTTAAGCAGGTTCTGTGCTGGTTGTGTCTAGGAAGAACAAAGTTGTGAAATCAATATTTAATGTTTAGGAAGGGGAAGTTGTCGATTCAACTTCTAGATTAAGATATGGCCGCGTGACACAAGGAAAGCGAAACAAATCGAACTTACCGTATCTTCGCTGCTAAATGATAACACATGTCTGGGACGAATAAGAGGCATACCTTGGCTTTTAACAATTAATTTTCTTCATAAATCGTCAAATTCTGTAAAAGTAGCAAATTAAGACATGGTAACTCGCCAGGTGTAAAACATCCCCCAGGCATTCCTTGTTTTGCACGGTTGAGCTCTGGATCCAGTGTTTACGTCATTTTCCCGCCAACTTCCTGTAAAGTTGCTCAGGCACCCCTGCTTGCTCCATTCCACTACACGTGACTCTACCAAACTTCGCCTGGCTATCGCAGAACTCTCTCCGCGACCATTTCCTCGCTTGCAAGTCTCCTTTTTCTACTATTCTACAAGAATGTCAACAAATAGACGATTTTACATAGGTAGGTGCAGTTAGCGTTCTGTAAACTGGAACTAAATACATCGGCATAGCCGAGCTTGTATGTTGTGACAGGCGTTCAGGTGTTGTGCTCTAAATCTCCAGCCGTCTCTTTTTTGTGGTCGTTATGAGCAGCTTTATTTTGTTTGTCAAGTCGAGTTCATGCTTTTCGCGCTATTATGTAGCCACTGAATCCTCTCACTCGAATTATTTGGCCGTGTTGTTGTGGTTGTCACAGTTTCGAAATTAATTAAGACAGAAAGCACGGAAATCTCTCGATGACGTTGAAACAGCTAAGAGCATTATGACCTTTCTAAAGAGCTACAGAAAGCGATTTTGATGGAATGATAAACCCTAGAGTTTAATAAAACTACAGAGAGATGATTGCGATCTTGGCCTTGGCATGGTTATTCCTCTTTAGCTTGAGATTAGTTCTCTCGCGATGAAACATGAAACTTCACTCGACATTCTGTACTTGTGCAAACCCCTTTTTACGTGTGCTGATCCAACACGTGATGTTTAGGAAATTTGAAGATTAAGTTGACCTCTCACCAGGCAGTGGCTTCATCATTCCACATCCCGACAAATGATTGTAGTTCCTGAGGTCAGAATATATATATCTTATTAACCAAGCACGAGGGCCGTACTGGGAGAATATCGGCCCGAGGTCTTGACAGTACGGACCGAGCGCAGCAAGGTCCGTACAAAAAAGACTGAGGGCCGATATTCTTCCAGTACGGTCCCGAGCAAGCTTGGTTAATAAGAGATTTATTGCACGACTGAAGTTCAAAGGGACACAAGTGCGGTATAATTTGGGACCATTCGGGACAGTGCCCAGTCCAATACTGAAAGAATATTGACCGGCAATTGAGCATTTTGATTTGTTGATTTTAGTTGCTGGCCCTCTAACTGCCCGAGTGGTGTAATAATTGTTTTTATTAATGCACTCTTCTACTGGCTGCCGATTTTCACAACCTATCGTGTTTCTAACGCCAGCAGATTAAAAAACTCCCCTCCAATGTCAACAAATGCCTACTGGCCAATTTCTCATGCCTCTCTGTAGAAGAATTTGAAAATGAAAAATATGATGCCTTTGACTCAAAATTAGCAGAGAGTTGTACACAAAAGACCTTCAAAATTCCTGTTATTTTCTTTTGGAGCCTTGCATTTCAAGCGTGTGCTGTTGTTTTTTGCTTAATATGATCCATACTTTGTTTGTGTTTCAGGCAATCTTTCTTTGAAAGTGACTAAAGATGATCTTCGCCGTCACTTTGGTTTAGATAGCACACCTTACTTGAGATCAAATTCATGGATTGAATTATCTGTGGAACGTCCAGGAACTTCTTATGGATTTGGATTTATTAATGTACCAGAGCAACTGGCAGGTAAGTTTTGAGCACAATGATAAAGATTAAGTCTGTTCTCAAGCCAAGTGCTTGCTCCCTTCCCCCCCTCCCCTCCCCCCATCCCCAGCTGGAGCTTATGTCAGTTTCCATAGCATGAAGCAACTAGTTGTATAACTATTCTGCCCTGGAAGGGATGCTAGTCCATTGCAAGGGTACCCCCCCTGTATTTCATCATGCCTCCCTAACAATTCACGAGAACCTGTTGATACTCTTGGGTGGAGAGAGGTACTTTGAGAGAGAAGTGTTTTGCCCAAGAATACAACACAACAATGACTCGGCCAGGCATAGGCAGCAGAACTATAACTGTGCCATCACCTTGGTTGCAAGATAGATAAAACTTTGAGACTCCATTGTACTCCAGGTCACTTACTTCAGCTGAATGGAACAAAGCTTTATGACAGGTACATCAAAGTTGAACCAGCTAATACACAAGGAGGAGGAGGAGGAAGTCGCAGGAGTAAAGTCTCTATTCCTTCAATGTTTCCATCCTCGTATGTAATGCCAATTCCACAGCTTGCTAATTATCCCTATGGAATGAACCAGTATAATAATAACATAAGGGGTCGAAGGAACAGGCGACTTCCTCAAGGTCCAAATGAAATAGTGACAGTTCCAGAAGATAAAAGGTTGCAGCTTATTGATGTTGGTGTCAATCTGCCAAACAAAGCGTGAGTCAAGGTTCATTATTTAACTTTATTATATTGCAAGGCAGTCCTGTAAATCTGAACATTCTGATTGGTTCTTTCTTGGTCAGGATTTTGCCATACAGAACCTGTCCTCAGAAACAGTTATTAGTCAATTTTTTTATAAAATAAAGTAGTTTAATCCAATTTCCATATGACAGACCACTTACTAATCTTGCTTGCTCCAGTCGTACTGCCTGGAATATTGGTCCTTGGTTATTTTTGTACAGATGTCCCCATGCTTGGTCCATACTGCCACAATCTTGACCCAATATTCCCCTTTACGGCCCTTGTGCTCGGTTAGTAAGAAGTTAGTACACTGTCGTTGGCTCCTTCTTGGTGAAGGAGACACGGGACACATCACAATAGGCCATTGCAGAAATGTGAGAGGACTGGGGAAAGAGTGTGGTTGTTTTCCGTTTGTTTGAAAATCTAAGATATTCAAAGAAAGGATCAACTAAATTTGAGAGTCTTAAGCAAGAATGGAAGTATTTCGAGGAGGAAAATGGCAAAATAACAGCTTTTCAAATATCACCTAAAATAGAGAGTTTGTATGGATTGGGTAGACAGGGCAAAAAATTTTAAGGGTTTGTATGGAATTTTTGCGAGGCTCCAATTTGGACACTTTTCTGCTAAAAACTCTCAAACTTGGCTGGGTAGCTTTTCATTCAGTAACATTTCAGTTGAAATTGTTAGATTTTCAATGTAATCAATATAAGAAACTTGTCCCAGTCCTCCCACGTTTCTGCAATGGGCTATAGAGTACTGCCTCATTAACCTATTATTTTCCTCATTCTTTTGTCTTTTGTTCTCTATTGTTTTATGTCAACTGTGTCTGTTACACCAAGTAAAAGCAACTGTAGTCAGGCATTTTTAGTTCAAAACAATCAGTCAAGCACTGTTATTGTGTGGTGAAATGTAATAAGTTAGGTTTTGAATGTAATCATTTATTCCATCGATTCACTATTGTTTCCATAATTGTATTCAAAGGTTTATTATTACTGTAAAACATAATTAAGTTACAAAAGGCCTAATTATTTATTAAATAGATCATCTACATTCAGATCTCTTAATGCTCTTAAATCACAGAAAATTATAAGGATTAAAGCTTTAGGTAGGTTGTATTTTAAAATCAACTTAACTGTTACTTTGCATTTTCTCTGCAGATTTTCAAGAGATATACGGAATGTCATAGAACAAGCGGATGTTGCGGGAATCAAACAAATGATCCTAACAGGTAACACGTTACAGATGAGTCAGTCAGCTGTTCTTCAAGCTAAAGCACACCCACGTGTCTTGTATGCATCTGTTGGTGTACATCCTCATTTCACAACAAAAGAATGGAATGAAAAAACAGCCAAAGAGATTGAAGAATTAGCTAAAGACCCAGTAGTTGTTGCTATTGGTGAAGTTGGTTTGGACTTCCACAGAAATTATTCAGATGAGAAGGCACAAGTTGAAGCATTCACAAAGCAGGTGAGCCCATGGGTATTTAGTACATTGGAATTGTGGACCAAACCAGCTATATTATCTCTTTGATAACATGAATGTAAACTGTACTCAACAGGTTGAGATTGCTTGTGAGGTTCAGAAACCTCTCTTAGCACATGAGCGGGCATCACACCAGAAGTTTATTGAGGTCTTGAGTCAGTTTAGTGGCAAGTTGCCCTCCATTGTGATTCACTGTTTCACTGGTAGCGTCTCTGAAATGAGTGCCTATGTTGCCATGGGATTTTATGTTGGAATCTGTGGTTTTATTTGCAAAGGTTAGTTCAACTAAGTTACTTTTGAGGGGTACTGACCAGTAAGTCCAAAGTCTATATCCTGAACTGAATGGCCCACAAGGAAGCTTTTCTCAGTCTTCTTAAAATGAAGGTACCAGCAGTATTGTTACTCCCTTTGGGCAGGATGCTTTTCCATTACAGATCACCTCGTTAGCTTCCCTGCTGTTCCTTGTCACCCATTTATATTTTTGCGTAGAGAGAGGTGCTGTGAACTCAACACAAGGACCTGGCTCAATCTTAAGTGCACCTACACCCAAAAATTTTTTTTCGCTTAACGAAGTAAGCTTATTTTTTTTAGTATTTCTGCGCAAAAATTTTTTTTTTTGCTCAAATCTTCAATTTTCTATGCCCAGTCAAAATACGGAAAATCGGCCGCCATCTTGCCCCACGACCGAGTTTAAAGAGGAATGGCTCTAGTGGGTAATGTGACGTCAAATCGAGAACACGAAAGTCTGCTTTTCACACATTTTCACTTGTTTGGGAAGGTTGTAGTCAATAATTGTCCGAAAATATGCTGACTAAGTGTGTTGTAGAAGGATGTAGCAACGTGCGAAATTTGCAAGAGGGTATCGCGCTTCATACAATCTTCATACAACACACTTAGTCGGCATATTTCGGACAATATCGACGACAATCTTCCCAAACAAGTGAAAATGTGTGAGATGCAGACTTTCGTGTTCTCGATTTGACGTCACATTACCCGCTAGAGCCATTCTTCTTTAAACTCGGTCGTGGGGCAAGATGGCGGCCGATTTTCCGTATTTTGACTGGGCATAGAAAATTAAAGATTTGAGCAAATTAAAAAATTTTTGCACAGAAATACTCCAAAAAATAGGCTTATTTCGTTAAGCGAAAAAAAAATTTGGGGTTTAGGTGCACTTTAAAACCCGAACCCCTTGATGGGGAGTCCAATGTACCAACCACCACACCTCCAACCAGTAAATCCAAACTTGTTAGCTAACCCTGGATGGATTTATCATCTAATACCTCAAATTGCAATAAAAATGGAAAAAAGAGAAAAACTTAAGAACAGTTTTGTTTCTTAAGAAAGATGTTGATCATCTTTTCACAACAAAAAAGTTACGAGTCCCCATGAGGAATTCAACCTCAGACCTTCAGATTTTTTGCGCTCTGATGCTCTACCACTGTGCTGCAGAGACTTTATGATGAGCAAGGCCCATAAGTTCACAGATGACAGTGGTAATTTTCTTCACAACTTCAACTTGGTAAAGTTGTAGACTTGAAAGCTACTTGTAATTCTTGTAATGTGATGACATTATTTGTTGACGACTTCTGAGAATTTAACATTGTATCCTTGCAATAATCCCTTGGTCATGATTTTGGCAAAAAAACAGGGAAAACTAAACAAGAAAAAAGGAATGACTTAAAAATTATAATTTCATGTTTGCAGAGAGTCCAGGCAAAGCATTAAGAGATGCTCTCAAAGAAGGTGTTTTGCCACTGGACAGGATTCTTCTCGAAAGTGATGCTCCTTATATGATCCCAAATGCTCCTGAAAAGGAGTTGGATGATGTTTGCAAGTCACTTCTTAAAAGGTGTCAACCGGGACGGAATGAGCCTTGTACTCTTCCCATTGTGGCCCACACTGTTGCAAAATGTCTTGGAGTTGATGCTGAAGAGGTAGCTCGTGCCTCAACTGAAAATGCAAGGCAGGTTTTTGACCTGAAGTTACCTGCTCCTACCACGCAACCTGCACCCACTGCCAGTGGGACTGAATGAATGCTGCATTGCACAAAGATAGAAACCACTGTACCAAGTGTATAAAATGTGTCAATGATCATAGGAGTAAACATGGTGATACATGTAGTCATACACAGGCAATTGGTTATTATGTATGTAAGAAGAATTTGTTTGAGGAGCTCAACCCGTCTTTATTTAATGCAGAGTTGTCATTATTTACGCTAAACCTGCCCTACCTGTCAGGGAATTTTTTCTTTTGTCGCGTAGTTGCTGTTTGTTGATCCAAAATATCTGGTCAGACATGAAATTGGAAAAAATGCTTAAACTTTTGGGCAAGTCAGATATGCCCAAGAAAACTATTTCAATGGCTCTTTTGTAGTGTTTGAACTTTCTTTTGTAGTGTCATTTTTTCTGGTGGATGTTTATTTTGAAATCAGATTTTTCAAGGAGGCACGAGACATAAGATTAGGGATTTCTTGCTTTACTTCATTCTCATCAGAGTTAGGTGATAGTTTTAGACAAGGTCAGGAGTTGTGTTGACCAATCATTGTTCCATGTAATTAATGCAGGTTCTCAATGATTATTGCAAAACATGTTTTGAATTTATTGTCATTGATAGCAAAGGTAACAGATATTTTAGCCTATTAATAGGTTAAGTATAAACAGTTAAATATTTGACAGAGTTAAGAAGGGCAATTAAAAGGATTGCTTGAAATTTAACTCACAACTGTAACAATAGATAAAAATATGTTTTAAAGATGTTTAATATAAATTTTTGTTTATTTACAATTGTTAAAAAGTTACAAGGGAAAAAGTTCACAGTCTACAGAATGCAGTTAACCATCTTTTAAATAATTCTTGTAGAACTTCCTAGAAAACTACTTTGCTTGTATATGTCAGGGTGTTCCTTCTTCTAGAAATGGTTGTGTATGTTATTATGCTTTATATTCCTTCCAAGCAGATATTTAAATGGCTTTCACATACATGCAGGGTTATCTTTTGTTAAATTATAAAAAGTAAACAACCATTATACCTTGGTGTCAGTTTAGGATCTCACCTTTTTTGGCTTTATGCTGGATTAATTATCTTGAGTTTAACAGCTCTACTATTGTGGCACAGGAATCCAAAGAGGCTGACTTGTTACTGTTATTACTGCAAAGTACGTTGCTTTCGTTAATATATTTTGAAATTATTACTTTTATTACAGGCATTGTAAATTGTTAATATTTATAGTGAGAAATGACTTTTATTGATAAGCAAGATGTGCTGCTTGAATGTTCTTTTGTGTAATTTTTTTTAAATATTTGTTTTATCTCAAGTTTATTTTTCTTTTGCTCAGTGTTTACTTTTAGATAATTATATTTCTGCCCACTCTTTAGATACAGGGGAAATATGAACCCCCTGTTTGTTGTTACTGATATTTGAAGAAATAATTTCTTTAAAGAAGGGGTTTTTTTTCCAATTGGCACAAAGACTCAAAATGTTAAATTGTGTCTGATATTTTGAAGAAAAGATCTTAGGCATCCTCACTTAAAGCATTGAGGGTGCCTTGAAAAATGGAATGCTCCTTTGGTTGGTATTTGAAGTGGCAAAAGGGTGTCTTTACTCAGGAATTATCTCAATTCCCTCAAATGGTTGGTATTGTTCCATTTTTTAAGTACACACTGAAAGGGTCTAAACATGGCTACTAAATATTTCAAAGTTTCTAAAGATGGAGTGGACAAAAAGAAACATCAACGAAGCATTGTCCATACCCATGTGTGTTGACCTTTTACACCCCAATATCAGCATCCATATCCACCATTCTGTTCTCTATATATCTCCTAAGGTATTGCAAAGAGAATTTGTTTCACAATCAAGAGTTTCTTCAGTTGGTGATCATCTCTTATATTCTGGTGACCTTAATGTTTGATTCAGGGATGATACTGTACAGAAAAATAAGATGCAAGTCACTCCAGAGGGTAAAAGTGTGAATAGAATCCTGCAAAGAAGAGTAACCTTTGAATCAAGTTTCTAGTCTTGTTTAGTTTGTCTTTTCAAATATTCATTGTCTACAAAGATATTTGCGAACGCCAAACTGTTTCCAATGTTTGGTCATTTTTTTTTCTCTTTTGTATGGCATTGTTGTGTGAACTTTACATTTGCCTAAATAACATTTTCAAAACTGTAACAAAAACGTAGCTTATGTCAACCAACACGGGTAGGTGACTCTTGCAAATCCACGTACTTTGTGTTCCTCCATTAATCGCAGGGAATAAACAGAAACCTGCTCTTGAGGTCAGTAAAATGTTTCTTTAATAGTTCTTGACAACAGCACACTGATAAAGTGTGAAGCTCTTGAAACACCAATGAACTTAAATTTGAAATGCAGGGGCACATCTGGTGGGAAAACCAAAGTCCAACTTTTCGCAAACCCTGATTTTTAGTTCATGATCACAAAGTAAGATAGCGACACAGGTAATCTCCACAGGGAAACTTGCTTCTTTTCAAGCCATGTGGTTCAGTTGTCACCAGTCATTTTCAGAAAAGGCTCTTGGGATCGCTGAAGGCTCAAAGTCAGTGGTGATGGGTTGTAAGCAAAACCCTAAAAAACAAATTAGTATGCGTAATCAAATGGCGACGAGTGAAATTAGGAAATAATTTCACTCGCGTTTTGTCAAAATTCTGATAATTTCCCTTAAGCCTTGAGGCTCGGGAAATTATAAGAATTTTGACAAAACGCGAGTGAAATTATTTCCTAATTTCACGAGAAAACCATTTGATTACCTTCTAATATTGTGGGTGACAAATTACCCACGTTCGTAATCGGTTCTGTCTTGTTTACACACGGAGGCGTAAAATCGCTCGTGTACTTTATCCAACTGCTCGGGAAGAATCATCTCCAGGTTTTTCTCAAGGCTATTTTCGTCACACCATTTCTCAAAACCTCGCACCCAGGTAATTGTGCTCTTTCGCGTACTTAAATTTTCGGCCGCTTCATTTAATTTCGTAACTTCTTCACTGGTCACCGCCTTAAATCTCGACGCCATCTTGGCTATGATGGAGATAGCTCCTATGGTTATTCCAGGCAGCCAGTACTCTAACTTATACTTTTTAATATTCTCTTTGTTGTAACTTTTTCTGAGCAAGAGTGAGTACAAATAAGGATTGTTGTTGTTGTTGTTACAAGAGATGTTACCATGGCAATTTTGTAATTTCACATGTGAAATTTAAAAATTAACGCTGAAATTTTCGCGCCAAAATTAAGGAGTAATTTGTCACCTATGATATTAAGCAAATAACTAACTGATATTTAGTTCACTCGGACGTCAGATACATTTTTTCATTTAGATAAAATTATCACCTTTCTGTTTCATAACCCTTTAATTCGACACTTTTAGAGTGAATGCCTATATTCTCCAAACTGTTCTTTACACATTTTTTCAGTAATTACAAGGAGAATTTGTTTTACAATTATCGGCTCCGTTTGTTACCTATCATTTCTTTAATAATTTATTCAGCAGTAACAACGTGAGTAAAAATGAGCGACTTGTCCCTTACCTGAGAATGTGGTGCAATGTAATTGGGAGAATCCAACTGTGGGTAACTCAAGTACCACTTCGGCTGTTCCGGGATCACCATTCTGTGAAACCTCGGGGGACTGATGGTCACGTTCGGTGGGGCGCTAGGGTTCAAATTCCGCATCTGTGGCAGATAACCATAGTAAGGAAGCGGTGGATTGGGCAGGCTTGTGTATTCAGGGAAATATCTTGACTGCTCTCTTGTTAAGCCAGGAGAACTTCGTTTAGTATCCAAAACCTCTCCTGTGTTTACTGTTCTTGGCAGATAGCTCACTGTAGGTTTTGGATCGTGTCCTAAAGGTGAAAGGGAAAAAGAAACGGCATCTATGTCAACATGATCACCACGTGTCTTAAGACTAAAATTTACCCTATTTCTTTTGAAATGTTTCAGTCTAGCATTTGCTGAAGCCGATTGCTAGCCGCTTTTCCTGAACCCTTTTCCTGTGTTTCTTCTTGCTTTCTTTTAATTTTTTTTTTTTTTGCACGTTGTGAAATCAACTGCAACTGCAGACGGTATTATTTTTCAGCTTGTTGCTGACGTACTATTTCCTGGCAGCCAGAAATCTCAGTAACAATCTTGTCAGAAAGTGAATTAAATTGAATGTTCATCACTCTGCTTACGATTTCTGTTAAAATCTATTTAAGCTTAAGGGCTTTCCCGCAAAATACTTCCTCTACAATAGTAATCGTCTTTCGTTTCTTTAATAATTTCCCGTTTTCGTTTTATTTTGTTCGTTAGTTTGTTTGTCTCTTTTTACTGCATGTGAACTCGTGGGAAAAAAAAGGTAAAGTGCGAAAGATTTCTATCTACATTGCAGAGTTCTTGTCGGTTTCTAGACAGGTCGGCCTCAGTATATGCATGTAGAGGCAAGACCGATACAACGTAGATAAGTTTTAAGACGGAGCACTATATTTCGCCTGGCCGATTAGATCACTGTTGATCCAACGTACAAGAGTAGGATTATCCTCCACGGTTGCTTGCTGAACATTTCTCAGTATATGCCCACTATAGGTGATGAGATAAATTAAGGTCGAAACTTAAAAAAGCATGAAGCAAAGACCATTCATAAATCGTTACACTTGAATTGTTTGAGATACGGATATGTTTTTGTTAACATTTGATTAAGATCGCGCGCTTTAATGAGCGATTTGGGTCGATTAACAAGTCGAAATGAGCTAATGACCAGCAGTTAAAGGACACAGTTTTTCGTTGGAAGGTGCATAAGCAAACGCAATTTTTCTTTTCATATATCCTGAGCATACCGTATCGAGCACGTGTAAATGTTGTTTTCTTTTCAGGACGTTTACACTTACCTTTCCTTTTGTCAATCAGGTCCTCACTTTCAATTCGTTTTTCAAGCGTGATTTGTAAGGAAAAGAACTTCAAAGTAACATAACTCACTACCAAAACATATCAACTAGTAACAACTAACCATTTCTATGTGAGAGCGAAGTTGGTTGGGCATCCACCTTGGCAGGTTCAATTGAGGATTGCTCCATTTTTTTCTCCTCAGCAACATCTACCAGTTTTGTTTTCTTTGCAGATTTTTTCTTCTTTGACGATTTCTCTTTGACTCCCTCTGTTTGACGCTGCGGCTTCATCGACACCAAGCGTCTCTCCAAAATCAAAATACAATACTTACAGTTGCACATCTTGTAGGGGCAAACATTTCTGTGGCCCTTCAGAGGAACAGGGTATATACCATGGTTGCGACAGCGCGCGCATTTGGGTTTCTGCCTTGATTCAGATCCTTTTTCTGAACAGGATGATTTCGAGAGCATGATGTTGTCCACTTACAGTCAATGCAGAGAAGAAATATCACACCGACGACTCTTACAAGATCGAGATGGGAATGGATAGGACTACAAGGCATAGCTTTGAAATGGCACTTCATAATTTGATTGACAGTTTGCAACGGTTGTTTCAATCTGAAGGTTCCCAAAGGTACTCCATAATTAGACAATACAAAAAACCTCTGAGGTCACTGTTTGCAGTGATCTTTTTAAGATTTCAGTAGCAATTTGAAGGCACACAATACTTAAGCGGTTTGGTTCCTAATTTCCTTTTTATCAAAATTAGTTTCTTTTGATCCCTTTTAGTAAACAACTCCTTATTTGGTAATAGGAAGCCCTTTCAAGCTTGTGGTGCAGGACACAAATGGATGTTTTTCTCTCTAGCGCGTTGAATACGTAGGTGCATACACAAGCTCAAATATTTTCGCAAAAACGATTCTTTAAATGAATGCTTTTATACCTTTTGAACAGACTTACAAAAGTTCCCGGTGAAATCACCTTACACCTAAAACTTATTTCGACAGATAAAGCCCGTAATGGGCAGACTCGCGTCTGTTACAACAGATTCGGCAGACATAAGACTGCAAAACAATTAAATTCAAGTTTTCACGTCAAATAGTTTTTACCCAGGGATCGTTGTTTCAACATTTAGAAGCGATAGTTAATGGAGTTACCAAAACAATGATCGTAATTGAAAGACATAACCATATTTTCAATAAAACGCATTTTCTTTGCACTTTGAGGGGTCGGCCACCACGATTAGTGTTATCGAAATTGTAAGTTTGTTTCAGAACTCCTCAGCAGCTCTGACACTTCTCTTTGGAATTTCTACATAATTTTAACTGATCCACTCAAACCCACTTTGGTTCTTTATGAGAATTGACAGAGCAGATTGAAAGGCGTAAACAGTAATGACGTCACAGACAATCATCGTTTCACCTCTACCTGCTGCTTACTGTCATGATCTCATCTATAGGTTAATAACAACATTCATGTAGTTGGTTATAATTTTTTCTCGGGCGCAGTTGGCAGGTGTCGCCTTCCAGTGCATTCTTTTAACCCAGGGGAGCCTGCGATTTCGAAAACACTTTCCTTAGGGGCCGACCATTAACTTTCTGAGGAGGGGGGGGGAGGGTGGAGGATTTCTGGTCATCAAGAAATTTTTCTAGCAATCTGCTGTGCAGGATATTTTTTTCCGTTCTAAATGCTCTTTTTCTTCTGTTACATTTGGGCTACATGTAATGTTTTTCTTCCAACATGCGATTGCAGGAAAATTTTTTTCAAAACCACCCCCCCTCCCACAAGAGTTAAATGGTCGGCCCCTTACTAGCTGACCTTTCAACTCGGGAGAAAAGTTACAAAAACATAGTAAAGTAATGTTTTCCAAATGTGCATCACCACATCTGTGGGGCTGTTCCCACCTTTGGGTAATAAAATGCACGCTACGCCCTTTGACTGCCTTCTTCAATTACTGAAAAACCGGAAACGGAAAAAGAATTGATAGTGCTCTCGCTGCTGACAACAATTTGCACTGACGATTTTCTAGAAATCAACAAGTCTTTGAACTAATTGTTCAGTCCCTAAGACGACATTGACAATCTCCGGACAAATAAATAGAACCTGCCGTTCCCATAGTGGCAATAAACCGAGTTATATCCGTACATCCCCTCCGCCGGCTCTTCTGCAAGAAAACAGCCCACCTCCTGTTACAACACTGACACTGGGATAAAAATCATACGCAACTTTCTTTTACAACAATAATTTTATTTGAAAGACTGCGAGTAAATTCTAGTAACAGTTCGGTGTCAATCTGGTCGTCCGGAGTTGCAAAAAACAAAAAAAACAATTGTAGATAAAGCGAAAAAAGTGGTGACACGGTGTCCTTCCTCACCGTGTCATATCAGTTATTAGGACTCTAAGCAAACCACAACGGCGACTGCAACAAGAACATGGAAAAATAATAGATCTAACTGGCAGAACAATAGCCCAGCACGTGCGTTTTAAAACTTTGTGCATTTCTTAGCCGTCCTTTGGAAACCAACAATTATTTTAATTTCCATTTGGAACTCAACGCTACTTTTACGCGTTATGTTGAGTTTGAGGTCTGGCGCCCTATGAGACGGTAAACACATGCAGCCATTTTCAAAATTCTAACTAAACGTAGAAACTCATTTTTTAATCGAAGTCTTCTGTGGCGTTGCCGTCGTGACTGCTTAAGTTCCCTATTAAGAACCTTAGGCAGTCAGGACGACAACAGCGAAGAAAACTGTCGATTAAAAAATAAATTTAAATTGATAGTAAGAATTTCGCGAATAGCTGGATGTGTTTACTGTCTTTCACAGCGCCACACCTCAACCCCAAGGTCACGTATGTGAGTACCGTTTTGTTAAAAATTTAAACTTAAATAATTGGCCATCGGGGTTTTCGTTCTCGGATAATGTAAATTTTGGTGATTTCACGTGTTGTTTGGCAGAGGACGACCCAGAAATGTACAATTTTTTTAAACGCACATGCTGAGCTATTTATCTGCCAATAAGATCTCTTGTTTTGCCACGTTCTCGTTGCCGTTGCGTCGTGGTTTGCTTAAGGTCCCTGTTATCTTGGACAGGTAACCAGCAACGAGCGTGCCCTGCATGGTCGTCATGAAAACAAAGAGGAGGAAGGAAAATCAATTGACGCACAAACTGCGTTCGTAAGAGAAGGAAAGGTCGCACTTCGTGCGCGAAATAATTTTCCTCTTCTTCCCACGTGCGCGATCCACGCAGGCCTCGACTTGTCACACATCACAGCTGCGTTATCTTTCAATATCTTACAGCACAGAATCATAAACAATTATGCCGCTTCTTTCCGCAACGGTCCAGCAAAAAAGTTTCCTCTTCTTCCTTTCTTTTTTGGACTCATTTCTTCTTCTTTTTACTCTTCTTTCGGGAGGGTGATCTTGAGCGGGATCTCGATCGCTTCTTTCGGGACGAGCTTTTCTTAGAAGGTGAACCACTCCGTGACCTTGAACGTTTACGCCTCTGCTTGCTGCCAGGAGAGCGACTTCGGGATCGGGACCTCGCTCGTCCGCGGGATGAGCTCCGGCTGCGGGATCGGGATCTTGACCGTTTGGTATTCGAAGGCGAAGGTGTGCGTGACTCGTAATGCTTCAAAGACTAAGAACAGAAAAACGAAAATAAGTAGGTGGCCATTCAAATAATAAAGCTGGTGGGTCCATGATGTTCTTTTCAAAATCCACTAAAAACTGTTCACAAGAGCCTCCCCGCCAAAATATCAGTACCTGCAGCGAGGTAGTCAAAGGCGATCCGCTCCTCTCGGGAGATCTCGAGGTCGAACGACTCTCGGAGGACTGGGACCGCCGACTTCGCTTTTTGGCAGAGGGGGACTTGGATCGACTTCGAGACCTCCTCCGGCGAGAGTCGGACGGCGAGTTGGTATGACTGCTTCCCTTCTTCTTTTTATCTTTAACTTCTTTTGGTTCAATAGCCTGATGAAAAGAAAAAGATGAGAGTGAGTCTGAAAACTGAAAACGCCAAGGAGAGATTTAAAAATGTGATGAAGTGGGCAGAGTTGTCTGCTCCATGAGGGCCTCACTAACCTCGAGTAACTTGGCCCTGTACACATCACACTGTTGAGCAATGTCACTCGCTCCCTTTGCTTCCAGTTTCTGAGCATACGTTGCAACTTTAAGTTCGATTTCCCGAAGCTTTTTCCGTCTACTTTCGTCTATTTCCGCCACTCGCGGGGTCTCGACAGAAGCAGCTATATGTTCTTCGGGTCTCTTAGGAGAATCGTCTTTGATGGCGGGTCTAAGGAACGTAACGTAACAAAAGGGTCCGTAATTAAATCTTATCAATTTAAAAACGAGACTTTGGGGTGAAATTAGCTTTTCTAACAGGATATAAAATTGAACTTCGTTCGCCATGTGTATCAAACTTACTCTGGTAAAGACTCCCGCTCTTCAGTCCTCTCCCACTCGGGTCGGTCCCATTTTGACGCAACGTGAAGAACATCTAATACGAAATGATACAGAAAAATGAAAGTCGGATTGTAGGACAGTCCTTATGCAGTCAAGAGTGGGTCGAAATGTAAATGTTAACCGACGGAAAAGGGTCAGGAAGACTTCTTTAGAAAAAGGCTTCCCTGATGAGGATTGTCCATATGCCAGATGTTCGCGACAATATTGTTGAAATTATCAAGTGCATCTTAACCGTACAAAAATCACTTTTATCGTTATTATTATCACTGTTATTATATTATCATTATTATTATTATTATCAGGAATAAGATTTTGCTTCGTTCTTACTTGTTTCTTTTAAAAGCATCATCATCATTGTTATCGCCATTATTAAACGAAGAGTGTAACCACTAGCATTTCTTAGACTTCTATCAAACATTTTACTGTATTTTCGATTTTAAAGTACTTTATCATAATTTTTGTAAATATTTTAGTGATTGTAGTGAATATAGGCCTATTTTTAAAACAAAAATATTATCATCATCATCATCATCATTATTACTATTATTATTATTATTATTATTATCATTATTATTATCATTATTATTATCATTAGGGACCTTAAGCAGTCAGGACGGCAACGCCAAGGAAGACTTCGATTAAAAAATGAATTTCTACTCTTAGTTAGAATTTTAAAAATGGCTGCATGAGCTTACTGTCTCATACGACGCCACAGCTCAACCTAAGCATGACGTATAAAAGCAGCGTTGAGTTCCAAATGGAAATTAAAATAATTTGCCGTCGCGGTTTCGGTTCGCAGACGACGCAAATTTTGGCGATTTCACGTTGTTGTTTTGTATAGGACGGCTAAGAAATGTACAAAGTTTCAAAATGCACGTGCTGGGCTATTGTTCTGCCAATTAGATCTCTTGTTTTTCCACGTCCTCGTTGCCGTCGCCGTCGTGGTTGCTAAAGGTCCCTATTACCATTACAACTACGGGAGGGATGGGGATGGAATGTATAAGGTACCACAGCCGATTGGCCGAGCTGATAGCCACCAAGAGAGGGGAACGATACTCGCAAACAGTTTCCTGGATCCGAGCAAAGACATCCTTTGCCCTCCTTCGGTCGGCCTTAGTTTGCCTTCGAGGATCGCGGGTGAAGCGCCGCGCTGCGTATGACTTTAATAATTGTGACGTTGAAACCGCAGCTGCCGAGGGAGCCACTGACATTGCTGAATGCTTTCTAGCAGCCTTGTATATAGGGTTCTAGATTTGCCATTCACCTTTCTCTTTTCTGCATAGTTTTAGATCTGCTTTTACTTATCAGATTATTAGACTTTGAATCTGTTCAGATTTGACTCCGTTATTTGTAGTTTCCAGACACTTTTGACATTAAAAAAAAAGGAGTAGATGTGAGCCGAAAGTGAGTTAGTTTGGATCGGTTTTTACGCTGTTAATATTTTGTATTGTAGAGGATTTTATGGAAATTATTGCTAAATAAAGATCATTACCATTATTATTATGGCAGTCAGCTCACAACTACTCGTTTAAAATCACTAGCGACAATTCGGTCAAAAATATCAGCTCTCTAAACTCAACTGGTGGTCCATGCAACTAACAATAACGTGTCAAAATCGCTCTGAAGCCAAAGGTGAACATTGTTGAATCTTTTTTTTTAACAGTCACAAAGATACATAAGAACGCAGGAAAAAAGTATAAAAACCAAGTGATCTCCTGACCTTTATCTCGAGACTTGTCAGAACTCTTTTTACCGTCCACTGGGGTAAGAGGAAAAGAAAAAAAAGAGGTCACGTGATTTCAACAAATTCTCCGAAGTGACGTCCTAATGACAGACAGTAAGGAGAATTTCTAATGAGATCTTGGGGGTGACACGGATAACAATCAACTTACTCGGCTTTCCGTCAATATCATCACTAGATAGAGGAACTCCATCGATATCCATCGGTTTTATGGGGAAGCCATCCATATCGCTTGATCCGATGGGGACGCCATCCACGTCACTTGACTTGAGGGGCAGCCCGTCAATGTCGAGTGGTTTTCCGTCCAGATCAGCCTTTCTTTCAGTAAAGGTTTCTTCCACAGCAGCCTGGAGTGGAACGACAATCAAGAAATGATTTAACAATGGACATCCACTGGGTGGCTATTCTTGTCCACTGTTCCAGATCGAATTGGAATTTGGAATGTTGGTTTTTACGGAGGGAGGAAAACCGGAGGACCCGGAGAAAAACCCTCGGAGCAAGGACGAGAACCAACAACAAACTCAACCCACATGAGACGCCAGGTCCGGGAATCGAACCCGGGCCACAGTGGTGGGAGGCGAGTGCTCTCACCACTGCGCCATCCCTGCTCCCCAATCAATCCCTGCTCCGACAATCAAGAAATGACTTAAGTTTTACCTATAACCCATTACAATCTGATCAGAGAATTTAATTAAGAAAGATGCAAGAAACTTAAGACAGCGTAGAGACGTAGGTAAGGCTTGTACCAAGTTTACCTTCGGTTGAATGGGTTTTTCGTTGTTACCCAAAAACACATTCTCCAAATCAAACAAAAAATCTGGAGTGTATACAGCCCAGTCCATCCACGCTGCAAGACAGCGAAGGACTTGTTTCTGAAAAAGAAAATTAACAATTATGTTTGTTTGGTTGTTTGTTCGTTTTTTTCTTAGATGCCTAATGGTCCATGATCATAACAAACAAAATGTCCATATTAACTCTACAGGGCAAGCCTTTGTGTCCTCTGTGGCTTTTCATAAGTTGAATTAATTGCCCAATTAATAAATGGTAAACACCACAGCGTACACTATTGAGTTATGGATACACGCGGAAGGTTGCTAAGCACGAAAGAAGCGTAAGAGTCGCTCTCGGCTATCGCCTCGAGCGACTCTAGCTTCTTGAGTGCTTAACAAACCCCCCCAAGTGCATCCATAACTCAATAGTGTACGCTGTGGTGTTTACCATTGTTTTATAACATAACATTGATACATTGTAGCTAAAGAGTTCCCTTTTATTTAACAAATCTTACGTGACCAGAAAAACAAGCGCGCGCGGAAAAATAGTCTTTGCATTTGCTCACGTCAGCAGCGTACACCCATCAAATAGGGGACGCTAAATTGACCAATCAGAGCGCGCGCTTTACTTTGGTTATGTTATAATTCAGGGTATTAAGGGGAACAAATGTAAAACTATAAAAATATTACACACTCACCTTGAAATTTTCGGCTTTCATGCGAGCATTTATAGCTTTGAAAGAGTCACTAAGATGGCCGAATATGTCTGGGAGGAGCGTTTGAAATCTAAAGAAAAATGTGTAATCATCTTATTCTCAAGAAAATTTTCGAGTCAAATTCAACACACTAAAGAAGGGCATTTATGATCCTGTAGAGAAAAGAACAAGGCACCGTACCCTTTTCTGTAATAAGACACATTTGGTACTTTGACAGAGCAGTTGTGCAAAATGTCCGACACCAGGTACAGTCTCGCCACCTACAGAGGCAAAAACAAAGGCTTTGATTTCACTCAGATTCAGCACACTAGCAATAAGGATAGCAAGAATTGGTGAAGACTTTGGAAACAAAACTACTGTAGTATGCTTGCTACTCCCTTCTTAGACATAGAAACTATTGTAAAGTTCTCTGTGAGACTTAAACTTACAAAAAGATCTTCATAGTTTAAGATCCTTTTTTCTTCGTGACAACCTTCTTCTTTCTAATGGAACACACATCCAGTTCACCCTACATCATGAAAATACTGGCTTTCCACTAACCTTAACTTGCAAAGGGGTCTGCAATATTGACAGTGACTCAGCAATGCATTCCACAACCTGAGTGAACAGAGCACAGAGATTTATGAAAACTTTGCGTGTGGGAAAATGAAATGCTCACTACAGTTAAAAACAGATTAGAGCATCAACTCACTGAGCTGAGCATCTTTTCAAATTGTCAATCACTACATTTACAACTGTATTTGACCATTCTCTTGTCAAAATTAAACTATAGCAAGTTGATATCATTACTTTAGCTTTTCAATAAAATAGGAAAGTTTGTATTTTCCTTTGTTTAAGGAAAAAGGTAATGTTGGAAAAAAAGAGGAAAAAATTGAAATAGCCCTTGATCATTCTCTCCAAAAATTCACTTGAAACAACTACTGTAGTTTTTTCTTTTTTTTCTTTTCAATAATCCACAAAAAGAGATTATGTGTATTGACAAAATAATATTTTACATTCCTTTAAACAGCTGATACCCAATTGGATTAATCACGAGAGGAAAAAACCAAAGCATCATTTCTAATTTACCTCCTCTGCACAGTCTGCATGATCAACACAAAACACCATACACCTAGAGATTTTGATCCTTTCTGGTGTTAAATCCCTCAGCATGTCTTCTAACCTGTCGCGCTGCCTACAACCACAAAATTTACCAAATTTTTTTTATTAGATTTTCACATTGTACCACAGCAAATTCACAATATTTTTTCAACAAGAAATATCTTGCTTTTGCCCTTCCCCTCACCTATCACTTCTCTAATGGTCCATTTCTTATTTTACGATTACCAGAAAAAATTACAAGTACAATACATCTTTATTATCTGCACCCTCCTTGTTGTACATATCACTCACCAAACAATCTTATTCTATTTTACCGAAAAAACTAGGCGTTGGATCTTTATACATGTCTCTGTTTTGTGTAACATATCCAATTGATTTATCATCATTATTGTCAGAGATTAAGAACTATGAATTAAAAATAGAAAGGCTCAGCAATAAATGCAACATCCACATGCTAAAAGTCTAATAAATGCCCCATGAGGTATGCAGTACTACTATTCAAAGTAAGCTGACAGTCTCAACTTGAAATGGGATCTTCAAACTATTGAGAATCATGGATTGAGACTCAACAATTCAGGATCTTGATCTCCAGTTTTGAGGAAAAGATTTCATTCTCACACACAAAACAATAGCAATGGACAAAGCACTTGGCACACTGCCTCTTGTTTAATAATAATAAAAAAATAATAGTAATATCAATTTCTATAGCACATTTCCATGCAATGTTCTAATGTGCTTTACAACACTGTGTGGGAAACTTTTTCCAGACTCCCAGCAGCAGTTTACAATTAATAAAGAAGAAATTTTACAGATGCCCCCTCCCCCCAATTCCTAATAAAGAGGCCAGACCACCTAAAAGTCATCTCGTGATGTGGGTTCTTTAACCTCCCCTGCCTACCCAAATTAACTGACAGATGCAGGAGACGGGACCTCCGGCTTTACGTCCTATCCGAGAAGACGAAGCAATGTGAGTGAAGCATCTTGTTTAAGGACAATGTCAAGCCCCAGCCAAGACTTGAACCCGGGCCGTCTGACCCAGAATCCAGTGCACTGACCACTAGACTACTCACTTATTTGCACAAGCAGATAAAATAAATTTTTCTGTGACCCTTGCCCTTATTCCATCACATGAGCATAGATCTTACTTGTTAGACAGAGAACACTTCCTACTACTTGATGTTGTGGATGCTGATGTAGTATGACTGCTGCTGTGACTGCTGCTTGAGCTGTGTGGTAATGGTGCCGTTGTTGATATCTGTGACGTTGAAGGTGCAATGGGTGTTTCTACTTGAGGCACAGGTTGTTTATTGGCATTGAAAGCTGCAGCACTCATAGTGTACTGGTGACACTGAGGTGGTTTCCACAAGGAGCCGTTCTCAAACATTCTAAATTTTTCTGTCCTCCACTTTGTAGGGGAATCACCCTGTAGAAAAATGAGACAAGAGGATGTTTTGCGATTGAATGTTGAAAAAAAGAAAGGAAAAAGAAAAAAACCAAAGCCATCAGAAAAACCAATCAGAGGAAAGAAAAGTATCAAAAGTAGTCAATGAGAATTTAAAGCAAAAAAAAAAAAAAATAATAATAATAATAAAAATAAATATTAAACAGCATTGGGTGCAGTAAAAAGCATATGATTAAGTCCCAATCAGTTTAGGTTTGATTCAGATTGGTTCAGAGGTTGACCCTCTAGCCTTAGGTATGACCAGTATCATATTTCTCCCAACAGTGAATTAAACACGAAGGTCATGAGATCAAAGGAAATGATTGTAAATTTAAGCATTTAAATATTAGACAGATTCTCCATGTAAGAACAATAAGAAAAGTACAGAGAACATAAATAGAATTAGAAAGAAAGTAAACTTTGAGCTGGGTAAAGAAACAGCAAAAGATGTTTTTTCATCATGCCATGAGTGTGGTACAGAGAAAAAATTCTGCACTCCTTTTAGGAATGAACCTCAGACCTTCCAATTCAGCTCTTCAATGCTCTACCACAAAGCCACAGAGTCTCTACGGTAAGCTAGGCCATTATGAATTTCAAACATCAGATGCATACTGCTTTTTTTAAAAAGAACATTATGGAGAACTTGCACTCTGATGTTACAGTGTAAAGGGCTATGAAGTCACACGCTCAAGAGTGAAAGGTGCTCAACTTCAGAACGATGTTTTAACAAAACAAACCAGAACAAACCTGGAGAATGGAAAACAGCTTCCAACGGTAGTAGATATGCTCTGGACAATGATTGTCAAACAAGAACCTGCAGACAGAAATTCACAAAACAACAACTTTAGCCCTTTAACTCCCAGAATTGATTAACTCATAACTTTTCCGTATAATATCCATACATCATCCAACAAACAGGTGATGAGAATACTTAATTTTACGTAGAAGTTGTTATCTTGATCTACACCAAACTCTCATGACTAATTATTTACAAGGAAATATATCATAGCTAAAGAGAAGAATTCAACATCAGATCTCAAAGGGTTGCAAAAGAACAAGTTCATGTTGGCTCCAGCTTCAACTTCAACAAAATTTAAAAATATTAAATTTGTAAAGCAGAAAAGCATGAAAGAAGTGTAATAAAAAAAAAAAACAGTAGAATGAGGACTATGTATGGACAGGAATATACTCAATAACAAATTATGAAACTGCAATAACTTGAGCTGAATTTTCAAGAAACCCAAGCTGTAATTGAGAAGATAATATTTAATCACCTGTATAACGGGTTGTTCAGTTCTTTGTTCATAATCATGGCTTCAAACATGGGTCCCTCTCGCACAACAAACTCAACCATACGGTGAACGAGGCACAGCAGGTTCCTGTTGGAATTACAGTGGTTACCACAACAACAAACAACATGTGAACATTAGTGACTATCACTGTGAAATCAAACATGGTAAGATGAGCATTTTCACCTCAAAGTTGATTGAAAATGTTGAGTTTTTTCCTCAAGGGAAACAGAATGCAACCTACATGTAGAGCTGAGTAACTTACGCCAATTGTTTAGTTTGCATGAAAAAGCGCACAAATTAAGGAGAAAATAGGAAAGAGTCTACAAGAACTGTACAAAGAATTATGAATAGTCTCATTCTGGAACAATTTATTTTAAATGACTTTTGTAAGCAAGACACAAAAAACCCTCAAGCGCTCATTTGTCACCTTCCCAGCTAAAACACCACTCAACTAAATTACTTTTTGTACAATACAAAACAAAAGAAAAAAAGTCACCAAAAAAATTCATAGCTTCAACAAGCCCCTATACCCAAAGTATCATTTCTGAATCAGAAGGTGGTGCTACTAAACAAATTCCTAACATTACAGCAGTTACAAAACTGTTATGACTCTTACAATACAATTTTATAACATTGGAACAGTTTGTTGTTGGAACAGCAGTGCTTAACTTTGAATGACATAATGGTGACACAGACATCATAGAGAGAGCAAAGAACATTATGTTTTATTTTTTTGGTTGCAGTAAGATTTTCTTCGTGTTCTTTAATTCACTTAAAATGCCAAAAAGGAACCAAAAAGGGCAGAAGGAAGCAAAACCTTTACATTAGATGCACAGTGTACATCTGCACAGAAACTTTCTAAATCAAATAACAGGATGTAAATAATGTACAAAACAACAAAAATGTACAGACATCATGTGGTTGATGTATAACATTGATCAAGTCTGCCATGGAGAGGTCACTCATGAAACATACCAGCAGCCAGTGAGTATTCCACAAGGGAATAAAAAAAAAACAGTGAATTTTCATAGAAAAGGTACCTTTCCGTCGGGATTACAACTTTCACGACCGCATTGGCTAAGGTCTAAGAGACAATTGCCAAAGACTTTGTGAGTATTGAGCTAAACAGCTATTAAGATGTAACTTACAGTTAACATACATACACAAATTGTGAATCTGTAACAGCTGATTGGAACCTACATTAAAAGTGCATGCATGCTCTACAGCCTTCATTTTTGATACATTAAAAATACTTGCCTTGAGAACACATACATGAAATATGTGAAGAAAAGGCAAGAGAATTATTCACAATGAAAAATGAATGTTTTTTTACTTCTTTTAAAAGTTTGATCAAACACAAAAAAGAGAACACCATGACGATACACTTGCCTTAATTAGAAAATGATTAAAAAAAGCAATTCTCACATCACAAGGAAATAAAGACTCTCAAGAAACACTGATAATGAGTAGGGCCCAGATGTTTTATAACGGCTTATGGAAAGAATTAAAAAAAAAAAAAAAAAAACTTTTTTTTGTACTTGTAGAACTTATTAAAATTAAGTAATCCTTGACAAAACTTACAGTACTCTGAAAAAGGCACGAATGAAAAAGAGATAACAATTCAATAATTAATAATACTAACAATAAAGAAAGTCTTGTACCCTAGCTGGTACATTACCAATGGCAGAACTACTTTGTACGCGTGATAAGCAACATGCATTTAATGTTCATATAATGGAAAAAAATCATTGCAAAGGAGTCATTGATGTGTAAGTATGGAGTTTCCCTTAGCTAATTCGCATGAGTTATGAATTTATGACTAAACCATTATCTGAAGCTCACCTCCTTATTAAAACCATTTGCATCAAGGTCACGTTTGCCTTCCTCAGCCCCTCCCTCTGGGGGAGGAGCACTGGAGTAGTCATCTTTTTTCTTGTCAGGTTGGGCATTAAAAGGCAACCCTGACGGGGGTGGTGGGGTTGTGTCTTCTTGCATCTCTGGGGGAATATAGATGGGGTGAGGTGGTATGGGGACACTTTTGCCCCAACCTAGTTTCATCTCGTATGACATCACTTCTTTCCCTGTGATCAAAAGTAAAGACATCATACATCAAAAAGAAAATTTTAGGTGAAAAAAACATATTTAAACAAGTGATTTGAAAACTCAGTGTTGAAATCTTTTCTAATAGCTAATAGTCATTTATGCAAATTAATGAGAAAGAATAAAGTTATTTCATGACAAAAATCACACAATGTTGCTTGAAATACTGGGGGGGAGGGGGAGGGTGGATTCAAATAAGACTTAAGCAATTAATTAAATGGAAATGTCTGACTTCAAAGAAAATAATTCCATAGCAACTGACTTTACAAGAACTTAAGATACACTCCAGATTACATGCAAGGTAAGAATTTGAATGTTTGCTTTTTACCCAGAACCTTCAGCCCTCGGAAGAAGAATATCTCTACAACATCAAATATTCTTTAAAAAAAATTAACCTTTTAGAGCATTAAGAGCTTTTTCTCCATCCTTTCTCCTCATGTAAGCAACAAAACCACAGTTTCTATTGCGAGCCTTCTCCTCTTCAGTTCTTGGCCACATGATTTTAACACTTGCCAAAGGTCCATACTTGCCAAACAGACGCATTAACATCTCCTCTGTCATCTAACAAATAAAGAAACAGCACCTGGGTGAATCATACAGACCTTGCAGATCTAGGACCAGATCCAGATTAGGATTACCTTTTCAGTAACATATTAAAAGAATGTTCTTCATGAAGATTAACTGCACTCTTTATGAGCAGCAATGCTTCTAATATCATTGTTTTATATAAATATCTATATATAATTGACTCCTTTTCTGATTGAGAAACTAAAAAATGGTAGCATGTGGCTCTCCTGCTTTGTCAAAATACCATTTTCACAAAAAACGCATCTTAAAGTTGAGAGCCCAACCCAAGTTTGTCAATACATAAAAGCCACAACATAATTCCTTAAAATAATTAAGCATATCCTCAGTTAATTTAATTTACCGCTGGATTGATGTTTCCAATGTAAAGATTTGTTGTGTTAGGGTCTCCAGTATCATGTGATCCATATGAATAGCCTTCCTCTAAAATATAAACAAATCAATTCAATATAACATGGACTAATGCTTGTAGTTAGTTGAGAAGGAAGGAAGGAATCACAATATATGTTTCTGCTCCTTGTCAGATGTTTTGTCTTCACAAGCACAAATTCACAACAACAGTCAGACTAAAGAAATTCAAAATTGTTTTTAAATAATTAGGTAACTTCTGCTTTGATGACTGAATGAATGAATGAATGAATGAATGAAAACTTCATTACTGTATCAACGTTTTTAGCTGTAGATTAGCTAATTGGGGACATCTAACTTCAGTGTACAAAAATTATTAGTAAACGTTAAATACTTGCTAACAACATAATAATAAATACTATAAAATAATATAAAATGATTCTGTTCACAATTTACATAGTTTGCAGCAACTGCTATTGTTGTCAATGAGGTCTGAAAGGTCAGTTTTTCTTATTCTGGTCTTAAATGCCACGAGGGTTGGTGACGTCTTTAATTCTTGACCAGATAAATGGACTGTGGTATCGTATAGTGTGTTTACCATAACCCATAGTGTTAAAACAAGGTATTTTCCTGTACGCCCCAGTTCCTGAGGCAATACTGAGAGTTCCCAGTTTTGAATAGTTATCTAAACTTGACAATCACATACTTCATCAAAAAAAACTATTAGTCCATACCCTTTGAAGGTGCAAGAAGGGATGGTGCCATATTTTCTAAGACCTCTTTAGGAATATCAGCTAATTCACCCTTCTTTATCTTGTGTCTTATCTCCCGTTCTTTCTGTTGTCTGAACAAAAGGTGGAAAGAAAAAAATATCTATTGTGAGAAAATGATTTAAAGTATTAGGTATAAATAAAACAACTCGCTGATAACTTAAACAATAATTTTGTGTACCTTTTTAATTCTTCCTTAAAAAGTTCTAGATTGCTCTTCTTCTTTTCTTTCTCTTTTCCTTTTTTCTTAACAGACTCCTGAAAGAAATAGGGATAATGCAAAAACTGTCAATTTTTAAGTGAGAGTACATGCTGTAGCAAAATGCAAAAGTAATAGTGCATATGACATTCCCCTGATGATTAAAATACTGTTTATACCCCCAGGAGAGAAGCACTATAGAACCATGTAACTCCCTTGCACAAAAAAAAACAACAACAACAACAACAACAACAACACAACAAAGTTGACTGCATTCTGTACCTAGTCTTTGAGGTTAAGAGTTCTTTAACCCTTACCCTACCAAGGACGTATATATAAGTCCTACCTTATGTCACTCAACGACCAAGGACATATATATACGTCCTAAAAAACAAATCATTACAGAGAGCCTGGTTGTTTGCAATCGCTTGAAAAAATTATCTATGGTTGTTGAGAAAAAATTCAATATGGCCACCAGTAGAAGAGTGTGTCTGGCTGTGGTAGGGAAGGGGTTAAGCTAATCATTGGAGTACTATACACAAATTAACTTAAACTACATACATACCACTTTGGGTGCTGCCAATTCAGTCTTGATTTTCTCTTCCATGACAGTAGCAGAGAGCTTTGCCATTGGCTTGTATAAAGCTCCTGCCTGTGCTGAAGCAGTCTCCTCTGTTAAACATGACAAGTATACAAGTTAGTTTTTAATGCAGACTGACAACCAGCTCATGGCTGGGTTGCCAGGATTTGCCAGCTATAGGAGAAGTCTCCATCTAGGAGCTAGCTGCCAATAGTGGAAGCTCCTGGATGTTTCAGGCACTCAACGTCCACTTAATGATGCAGTTGTTAACTCAGACTGACAACCACACAAATCAGTTTTGAAATGAAAAAGTTTACCTTTTGTTTCTGGGTTGATTGTATTGCCACGCACAAAAGTCTTCCCAGCAACCCGAGCATCTTCAAATGAAGCTACAAAATCTGCAAACACTTCTGCACACTCTGATTCTGCTTTCTAAAAAAAAAAATAGACAATAACAAAGTGTTCAAGGACTAAAATCACAATCATCTTTTTTCCTTATTTTTTCTCTACACATGTTATTTTGACATGCAAGCAATAAACAAGATGTTTGTCCAGAATAAAGCTAATACATAATCTAATTTATCAACTGATTTGCCAACAAGTTAACTGAAGATCAGAGCATCCATATAAAAAAATGGAACTGATTGGAACATAGATTTTTCTCTCTCCACTTGCAACACATGAATCTTTAAATGTTGTCCTTCAGTAACATTTTGGGTAAAACAATAAAAACACTAAAGTGGTCTTGAATTACTGTAAAATACTGTAGAAGTCTGAGCTTTCATTGCTCGACGGCATCGTCAGGGACGGATAAGGAAAAATATTCCACAAGGGCTGAATAAAAGAGAGAAAAGTGCCACTATACTAATGAGCTAGTGTCACTGTGAGGGGATCCAGTGTGATATGAGAGGCGTTAGAACAATAGGTCCGTGAATTTAATGCATTCTTCTCGGGAGTTAAGTGTAACACATGATTCACATTTTCCTTCATTCTAATATATTCTCCCCTTTTTTCAGCAAACCTTAGGAACAAAACATATTTGAAACCTGTGGAATGTTTCTTATGATTCCTCTGAAAGTTATTATGGTGAAAATGTCTGTCAATGCAAGCTGCACAAAATGTAGTTAACTTGATATGTTATCCACTGTAGGGATTGCAAAATACCCAAAAAGACAACCATTCAAGGAGCCAAAACATGCTCAACAGACACATGAAAATATAATTGCACCAAATATACAATTTTAGTATAGTTTCAGGGCTGAGCAAAGAGTTTCCAGCAATCTGATTGGTTGAGCGGTTCCTCATATGTAAACCGCTCCATGCCATTTATATAAAATGTTAAAATAAAATGTTCATAAATGTTGCTAAAATGTTATGATTTTAGAAATTTCTCTGTTGTTCAGCTCTGAAATTATACTAAAACAATTATTCACCTCAGGTTCGGTGAATATTGTCGAATAATCCCCTCGACTTCGTCTCGTGGATTATTCGATGATATTCACCTCGCCTTTGGTGAATAATTGTTAAATATTAAATCTATTAAATACGTGCATTGCCAAAGCTAACAATATAGCTCTTTCCAATGTTATTCTCAAACGCTTTCCTGTTAATCTCTCACTTTCCATTCTTGATTTGCATCCTTCAAAATCTTGTCCATAAGTCTTATGTTATTTTCAATAAGGGCATTTGCACATAGCCCCTTTCTTTCTCAAACAACCTTTAAATGTCAAGTTCCTGCAAAATCTGGCTTACAATTGCAGCGATTAATCATAAATCTTTGGTTTCTTATGATCTAAGAAATTCTAATCCACAAAATCACAATTAAACGAGACCTTTTTCTTCTCATCAGTATCTTGCTTTAGTCTAGCGGGTTTCTTCAGTCCAGTGTTCATCATTCCGACAGAGAAGGACTTCAACTTGCTCTCAGAAATTGTCTGCAAGGAATACATCTAATGTAAGACGTTACTTTTACAGTAAAACGTCGAGATCTTTGAATTCACTTATTTATTAAACTTCCAAGTCAATTGCTAGTTAGAAATGAGAGAATGGATCTTAATGTTAGCTTGCCTTCATCGATCCTGGTGTTAACCCTTCTGGGGTCAAACCCCACGGTAGGTTCTTCTCCGACTCCGATTTCTTCGCCGCCATTACATGTTGGTGTGTGGTTGGGGCCTTCCCGACATGCTTTGTTCTGATGCATAGCTACGCATGACCAAGGCAATATTGAGTGTAGAAATTATATAATACTATAATATTCTCAATACGACATCATAGTGGCCCGGCTAGCTCAGTCGGTAGAGCATGAGACTCTTAATCTCAGGGTCGTGGGTTCGAGCCCCACGTTGGGCGCTAATTTCTTTTTCTATTTTTTTTTTTTCTTACTTCGGTTAAAAATCGTGGTTCAAGAGTTATTTGTTCTCTTTGCTCGATTGTTTCAAAAATTGACGATATCACCGTAGCGGCTTGGCTGTGGGCCCAAAACGCTCACAAGATCTCTCTGGACTCTCTAATGACAAACTCTGATTTCCCCGCGAAGAACGATGGCTCGTACGTACGTGTCTCTTTTCCTTCTCTAGATCAACTCTCCTACTCGCTGGTCACTTTTTTCCCCTTTTTTTCTCGTTTTCTTCCATGCACGCAAGCGCGCCACTGCTCTTTCGCTACAATAAGACTAATCACGCGCGTTTTTCTTTAACACACAGCAGTTTGCTTATTTCTTTTAATTTTCCACTGGGTTTCAACTAAACAAGGAGACTGCTTTCATTTCATTATTGCTGTTCTCTCAGCTTTCAAGATCTGCGAATGACATTTTAGAAAAGGGAACGATGTTCACTAATTTTTGTGGATGTGTCTATTTAAAACTGCTTGCAACTGACGATTCAGCAAGCAACATTTCATTAATATGCACAAAGGGAATGGAAGTTCTTTCTTCTAAAAGCCTGGAGTGCAGGTCGCCCTGGCGAAATGGAACTAAAACCACAATCAGCGCCGGGCGTATATCTGAAAATCTGCAGGAAAAAAAATTATGCAATGTGTTATAAAAGTAACCATTTTAGATATCATTATTTTACTTATATGTGCACGATCCTTCGCAGTAAAGCACTATTTAAGCAATAGTGAAAATCAGACCAGAAAAAAATTCAGGCCTGTACGGGATTCGAACCACTGACCTCTGCGATACAAGTGCAGCGCTCTACCAATTGAGCTAACAAGCCAACTGGGAGCAGGCCATCAAATTAATTCGACATAAACCCATAAGATGATAAATCAAACAACAAACATATGAAATACATATATACGAACTGCGGTTATGAAACGTATATGTGCACGATCCTTCGCAGTAAAGCACTATTTAAGCAATAGTGAAAATCAGACCTGAAAAAAATTCAGGCCTGTACGGGATTCGAACCACTGACCTCTGCGATACTAGTGCAGCGCTCTACCAATTGAGCTAACAAGCCAACTGGGAGTAGGCCATCAAATTAATTCGACATAAACCCGTAAGATGATAAATCAAACAACAAACATGAAATACATATATATGAACTGCGGTTATGAAACGTATATGTGCACGATCCTTCGCAGTAAAGCACTATTTAAGCAATAGTGAAAATCAGACCTGGAAAAAATTCAGGCCTGTACGGGTTTCGAACCACTGACCTCTGCGATACTAGTGGTAGAGCGCTGCACTAGTATCGCAGAGGTCAGTGGTTCGAATCCCGTACAGGCCTGAATTTTTTTTCAGGTCTGATTTTTCAGGTCTGAGCTTAAATAGTGCTTTACTGCGAAGGATCGTGCACATATACGTTTCATAACCGCAGTTCATATATATGTATTTCATATGTTTGTTGTTTGATTATTTTACTTGTAATAAATGAAAAAATAGTTTGACGGGGAAAGGTCCCTTACGCCCCATTTAAATGGTCTCGGTTACCTGAGAAAACCCTCCCCCCCCCCCCCCCCACTACCAAGAACACCCTCCCCTCGGAGACAACTTTATAGAGTGTTCGTATAAAACTTGACATCCGCTAACCCTCATTCAGCCAGGCCAGGTTACATATTTGACAAAGAGTTAGACGACAAGAAAGGAATAGCTATAAAACTCACAGGCTCTGGTTATTGCATGTGCATGCTTTTTCTGTACGAGTTATCTTGTCTTGGGTGGGTGAGGTAAGGTGCTTACATGAGGAAAAGTTGTCCTGCCTACCAGAGTTACCCTACCCACTGAGGCCAGACAACTTGCCCCCCCCCCCCCCCAAGTTGTCTTGCCTACCCAAAACAAGTTTGCAATCTCATATTAACAGTCAGCTGAACTTTGTAAAGAAATAACCAAAAAAGTTTGCTAGCCAAGGGTAACTTGTGGGAGGGTTGTCTCGGGTACCCAAACCACATCAATAGAGCCTTAGGCATTCTTCACTTTCTAAATTACAGTTACTAGCCACTTTGTCAACATATCAACTTGCCAATGACCAATTTGTTGACACCATTTGTCGACTTGTGGACACCTTTGGTCAACTCTCCAAAACCACTTTAGGCTTAACTTAAAAAAATAGGTTTGACCAAGTATGTCAGCGAAAATGATTCCAAATGTTGGCAAAGTACTGACCAAGGGTGACAGTGAAAAAACCAGTAGGTTGCCATGTTGTTAATTCTTATAATTATTAAAAAGTGATGGGTGCACCATTCAAAAACGCAATCCCAACAAAATTAAAATAAAAGTAAACTTGCCTCTTCTTTATAGAATCCATGATGATTCTACTGACCTTTACTGTCATTTCACAGAATAAACTGAAATAATATAGTTTCTGGCACTGCAAGAAATATATATGAACAAAACCAAACATTTAACTTGTGTCAACATCCATTCATTGCCATGTTGGCTTCTAAATCTCCCAAATAACGATGAATGCTCAGAGGCCTTTCAAGATAACTAGTCTTGCAAAAGTTAATTCAGTCTGCTACACTAAAATTTCATTGTTTCAACACACCTTTTCAAACAATGAGATGATTGTTTGAGGAACCACTGCCAAAGGACCTTCTTTAGCAATAATGCACACGCGTTGAAGATGTTTTAATTCTCTAAGTGACAATAGGAATGACTCATTGATCCGAAACGCTTTCTGTTGAAATCTAGAAACAAAACACATATCCAACTACAATTAGCATGTAATTCTAACCACTACTAAACTACCACCTCACTCCCCCTACATACACACACAAACAGACAGACAGACACACACACACACACACACACACACACACCCTTCCCAGAGCTTAATATATGTAATTTTTTTGCATTATTTGACTAAGCATAATTATTGCCATCCTCTAGATTGGATACTATGGCAAATAACACTTTATCCAGCCCCTGCATTATAAAAACAAAATCACAGTTCTGTAAAAGATTTTAAAAAAGTCACTTATATCTCTCAGGTAATCTAGATTTCCCTTCAAGTAGGAGTTAGTGTCCCTTGCCCTGAAAACAGAAACAAGGAACCTGAACTCTGAAAATGGCTCACCTAAAAATTCCCTTGTTTAGTCAGGCAATCTGGTAAGAGTAGGACAAGACATGTTTATGTCTATGTATCTCTCAGTGAGCTTATAATTCTTCCTTGAATAGAAGTGTTCCAATAGTTACCTTTCACCGTGGTAAAACTTGTACATGAGAATTCACCTGAAATCTCGAAGTTGATGGCAGCAAGAAAGAGCCTGTTGCAGCAGCGCAATATTCCCTGAATGACTGAGATTATTGAAGTTTGCAAGAGACAGAAATTGAAGATTGCTGCAGTTCTGTGCGATGGTCACTAGGAATTTCAATCCTCCTTGTGTAAATGGCACTAAAAAGCAGCAATTAAAATAGTAATATTAATTGGAGATCACAAATTCAAGCTATACTTTAATTAAGGATTTGCTCACTTGTGATATTATATTTCAAACTTGAGATTAAAAATTATCTTCAGAATCTCAGCTTAAGACACTACACTAGATATATAACATGATTATGAGCCTACTATTGCATGATTAAGAACCTTCTGCTGTCCAAGTGTTTCCTGAGCAGGGTTTTAACTTAGATTTCTGACAAATCTTTTAATGAATAACTGTACAACCTGGCTTTCAAAATAAATTTAAGTGAAGGTTTGAGAAACAGTTGAAAACTCTGTAAATGTCAAGTCCTATATTTTTGCACATTTATTATTTGGTAGTTCATGCAACAAAGGCCTTTATATGCATAAATTCAGCAATTCTTAGAGTTTTCTGCTTGAAAGACTGTTGAGATCACTTCATGGGAATACACCAATATAATTATTATAATTCTTTTCCAAGTTTGTGAACATCTACCTCATGTCTTTGTGGCTTGGAAAAGATTTCTTTGTACCACTATTCACCTTGGTTTCAAAGAAATGTTTTTTTGCATGAGAACTAACATGTTATTTGGTTCTAGTAGTTAATCCTTTAAATTCCAAGATCTGATTAATAATTCTCCCCTCTAGCTGCTAACCATTTCCTTGTAAATTAGTTACAAGAATCTGGTGTTAGATCAAGAAAAAACTTCTACCTGATAAGTTTGAGTATTCTCATTGCCTGCTTGCTGAATAATGTATGGATATTATAGGGAGAAGTTAAATGTTAATCATTTCTGGAAGTTAAATGGTTAAAGAGCCATAATGGTTATGAGTCAAATCTGAGGGACAAACCTGAGAGTGTAAGTCTTTGCAGGTGTTTCCAGTTTGCAATTGGCAGGAGGCTGTCAAATGTACCCCTTCTTACATCACATGTTTGTCTGGATGATGAAAAAGGAGAGTAGTAATCACAATCATGATGAATGTTATTATGAACCCTTTGCATCCTAACATCACCCTGCAAATTCTCTTCTCTGTTCTCTATACCTTTCCTGCAATGCTGATGAGATTCTTTGGTCAGTGATCATTTAACAATTGGTTCATATGTCAGCGTGCGTTCATTGAGATATGAAGCATGTGGGAAGTTTGGAGAGCATGAAAAATGCATAAGAGTCACTCGAGGCTTAGCTGAGAGCAACTCTAGCTTCTTGAGTGCTCTCCAAACTTCCCAAGTGCTTCATATCTCGATGAACGCACAGCTGACATAAGAACCAATTGTTTTATAACATTTTCAACGCTGTAGTTTATGTATAAAGGGCAGAAATTCCTTCCCTTATGCTTCAATGCATTGTTTATTTTGTTTCGGAAAAGTATTTCACTATGCTTCAATGATCTTGTCTCAGATTGGTCAAAAACTGACAGGTGAATTCATGCATGGAAAAGAAAAGTTGCAAAACGAGATGAAACCATTGATTGTTTTGTTTTCCCTTTCTCTGGGTTCTTTCTCAGGTGTTAAAAAATCCATTCCCAAAGAAAAAGTAGACAAATCTTCATCGGCTTGTTCACTTGTTGCCATGTCTAGTTTAACTTTTTTTCGGAAGTTTTTCCCATTTTTTAATAAAAAATGCAGAAGTCACTTGCGAGAAAAAATTTTTTTCATGAGGCATTTGTTTGCTGACGTCACCAGCATGTACAATGGAAAATTGAAGCACACTCGCGCTATTGAATTTGATTGCACGAATTTACGAGCTATGTTATAATTCCTCTTTTCTCATGACCTTAAATGTGTGATTCAGGGGTGATATTGTAAGGAGAAATTTCAGTAGATGCCAGTCACTCTAAGGGTCAAAGAGTTAAGAGTTTGCCATCATCAGACAAGCTGACAGGGCTTGCCATGTAAGCCTAATCAAGGGAAAAGAAATAGTGCTCATGTTTGGGTTGTCCAATGGTAAATTTGAAAAAAAAGAAACATATTAAGTTTGGAGCTCTGTACATTGTGTGCATAAATTATACCTCTTCCATTTCTTAGCAAGTGTTGGTGTGATTCAGGACCCAGTTGTTCAAAGACTGATTAGCGCTAACCCAGGTTTAAATTTTAATCTGGGTTTCCTTATCCCTTTGTTCAATAGCCTTTCCTGGATAATTTTCTCTATTCTTTGAAGGACATCCAGTCATCAAATTGTAGACAAAAATAATTGTACTGAGTTTTCTTTTAAATCTTTCACACTAACCCTAGGTTATCTTAACCTAGCTTTGAACAACCCGGCCCTGAAATCTAACTTACACTGTTGGGTAGAAGGCTCGATGGTAGGCAGTTTCTCTGTCAAGAAATGAAGGAAACCAAAGTTCAAAGTCTGTTATTCCTCTGCATTCTTGAGTAAGAACAAAAAAGCTGTTCAGCAATTTGGTGACTGAGTCATCCCTTGACTGAGAATTTTTAAGATTCTGTTCATGACAGACTCTTTTTTTTCCCTTGACTATCCTTCCTTTAGAGCTAGTCTCAGCACCGTCCAAGTGATCACTCGAGACTTGATTCATCACACACGTACAGATGCTGAGAGAAACCAGATTGGTGAATTTGGAGATGACCTTGATGCAGCTATTTGATTCTTCCTGGGATGTTTGATCATAATGAACTCCGTTGAGGTTCAGCTCAGTCATTTTTGGGCAAAATAAAGCCAGTGACTCTAGTCCATGAATCTTCAATGTAAAATATATTAATTCAGCAAGAAATGACAACAGAAGCAAACTTAACACCTCACTTCTTCAAAAATGTAACTGTGACTAGAGTGTAATTACAAAAAATTAAAATTGAACCCTTTCGCTCCAATAAGTGATTAACATGTCAGTTCTCCCTACAATATCCATAAATTATCCAGCAACCAAGTAATGAGAATATACTCAAAGAGTTAACAGACTTACTGGAGTGAAGCAACCAGAACAATTTTGTACGTTGAGAATCTCCAAATTTGGTGAAGAAGTTGCAATGGCTTGAAGAAAATGGCCAGTAATGACCAGATTAGAAAGATTCAAATAAACCAATGTCTGCCACTGGAAGCTAAGAATTGCTGTCAGACAATCTACATCCTTCAAATCCAAGACCCCCAACTTCAAGTTGACAATAGATGACCTGTTTCCCACAGTTTTCACAAAATTTTCACAAATATCACAGTTTCTATAATTGGTTAACGGATGGCTGGTGGGCACAATGAATGTACGGAGAGTTCCACTTTCCAACTCGTGAATGATTGACTCCCGTGCTTCTCCAATAATACTGTAACCATCATAAATAATTCCCTTCTCTCTTCTTTGAAACTGGATTTCACTTCCTTCAATGGCAAGTTTGGGACAAGAGGATGATAAACGACCTGATGTATCAATCCACTGCAAGGTAAATGACTTCAAATGAAGTTCGCTGCAAATGATTGGAATTCCCTGATCCACTATGAAACAGGTATCATAAAAGCAAGGAAGCCGGATTGTCAGACTATCCAAACCTTTAAAAGCTTCAGAAAGTCCACTGCAGAAAGAGAGCAATATTCCTTTGAATACTCTGTCACTAGTACATGTATCACTATGGGGCAAATCCCTTTTACTCATAGACCATGCAAGCGTTTTAAGGTTGGCATTGAGTTTTAAAAGAGAACAAAGTGTTTTTTTGGTAACACTACAACCAAGTACGTTGAGAAATGTTAATTTTCGGCAATTTTGCAGCGTTCTAGAAAGGATAGCTCCTTTAATCCAATAGCAGTCTCGTAGATTCAGCTCTTGAATTGAGTGCTTAAACTTGCCGATGTAGTTACAGATGATACCAGAGGAGAGATGTTGCTTCCCATGAAAGTTGATGGATCTGAAAACAAAACATGCCCGTCAGAATTGAACGCAGTGCCGTAATAAAATTAGAAAATTAGCCACAGGCTGTTATTAGTTAGCTCTGAAGTTTATTTACTATCTGCATGAGCTCACATATTCACGTTACTTTTACGAGGAGTTTTGATCCTCTCCCCAAAATGGTAGTTACTATTTATAGCAAATAAATACTAAATAATAAATACTAACTAATAAATACTAACTAACCTGTGAAGTTGAGGAATAAGTGCAAGTCTACGCCAGCAGCGGTTCACTCTCGACAAGGAAATAAGCTCCAATGGTTCAATGTTCTGAAATATCAAAAGCAACACCTCCTCTGAAAGACTCTCCATCATAGCTTTGCTGGGAACAACAGTTCATGTAATGGAAATGTAATATCCATAAAAAAAACCCAGATTCTCACGGTCAACATGGCGGCCTTGTCGGACAAGGTGATTGCACAAAGTTATTCAATCACTAGAAAGTGCCGTTGTAAGATAAAGTAATGTCTGTTGTTCGTCATGATACTGATCCCGGTGAGCCACCTGAGGCTCTTAAAGTTAAAAATGTGGATGACCGTTCGACTCTTTCTCAAAACACTACATCTGATCCAAAGAATGAAGAGGCCATATCCGTGAAGAATTCAACAAGTTGTGTAGTCGACAACAATGGAGTCGCACAGCAGGTTGAAGTTCAAACAGAACATCCGATTTCTACTGATGTTGAGCAGGATGCCAATCGAAATGAAGATAATGGCGTAAGAACAAGTGACAGGCACTTGTTGAACTCAAAATTAAGTGTTCAGAAAGAGAGCTCTGCTGACTGCGAACTGAACAGCACTAGCTCTCGAGAACAACCTTCTCAAGATCAGGAAGAAATCTACGAGATCTGTGAGAACTATTTTCATCAAGAAGAAAAGGAAGGTGTGAATGATTCAAAACCAAAAAGTTGTGAGGAGGAAGCCAATGACACCATAGAAGGAATGGAATTAGAAGACACCTACAAGTACCAAATGTTTGATTTTTCACTTATTTACTATTCTGCATTAATCTTTCCTGGCTACAGAGAGCACTTTGATAGGTTGATAGCTATGTGTATATATCTACAGAGAGCACTTTGATAGGTTGATAGCTATGTGTATATATATATATATATATATATATATATATATATAACTAACTGCAGACAGTACTGTTTCGGCCTTCTGGGCCTCATCAGTGCAGTGCTAATGCTAGGATGGAGGAGAACCAATATGGTCACCCCAAACGATCCAACCTTTGTGGTATCGTCTAAGCCATGCCAGAGTGCTCAAACTAGAGTACACTAGCGAGCATGCGCAATTGCAGAGCAATGACTCATCCTAGTTAGAGTGCTCAATTTGGACATGAAAGCAAAGCTTTGTATGCCAAAGAGCTATATCTAACTGCAGACAGTACTGTTTCGGCCTTCTGGGCCTCATCAGTGCAGTGCTAATGCTAGGATGGAGGAGAACCAATATGGTCACCCCAAACAATCCAACCTTTGTGGTATCGTCTAAGCCATGCCAGAGTGCTCAAACTAGAGTACACTAGCGAGCATGCGCAATTGCAGAGCAATGACTCATCCTAGTTAGAGTGCTCAATTTGGACATGAAAGCAAAGCTTTGTATGCCAAAGAGCTATATCTAACTGCAGACAGTACTGTTTCGGCCTTCTGGGCCTCATCAGTGCAGTGCTAATGCTAGGATGGAGGAGAACCAATATGGTCACCCCAAACGATCCAACCTTTGTGGTATCGTCTAAGCCATGCCAGAGTGCTCAAACTAGAGTACACTATATATATATATATATATATATATATATATATATCTCATATCCTCTCTCTTGTCTTTCTCTCTGTGACAAGAGGCGAGGAAGAGAAATTTGCTACTCTTTGAGTATGGTATGCAATTCAATTTGCAGGTACACTGTAACTCCCAACCTCCTCCCCCTTCTAGTAATTTATCATGAATCTCTTCAGTTTGACATCCATGTACATGAGGTACCTGTAGGGGTGGATCCAGACATTTTTGATAGCTGGGGTTCAAACTTTAAATCCTTCTTATGATTGGTAACAGAAGATCCTGTTTTCAGGTCTGATTTTCGCTATTGCATAAATAGCGCTCTCTACTGAGAGGATTATGCATCATATGTATCTATAACCGCAGTTCAAAATATATGAACTTCATATATTCATCGTATCTGATTTATCATCATGGGTTTATTACGAATCAACTTAATGGCCTGCTCCCAGTTGGCTTGTTAGCTCAATTGGTAGAGCGCTGCACTAGTATCGCAGAGGTCAGTGGTTCGAATCCCATACAGGCCTGATTTTTTTCAGGTCTGATTTTCGCTATTGCATAAATAGCGCTCTCTACTGCGAGGATCGTGCATCATACGTATCTAATATCGCAGTTCAAAATATATGAACTTCATATATTCATTGTATCAGAAGATCCTGTCTTTGCAGGGATTTTGAAGTCAGACAACTAGTAAGAAAAAAAAACATGTCTGATAGGGGTGTAGCGATCATGGGATAAACTTCTTAACTTTTAGTCAGTTTCTTCCTTAGGGCTATGTTGCTTGTAGATTTGACATTGTGAAATCACCATTTTTATTTCCTCCTTTACCAGATACTCTGCAGTTCATTACAACTTTAATTTTGTTCCACAACAAGTAACAGGAGCTTGGGAAGACTTCGATGGCTCAGCTTCAAACTTTCTCAAGGGTTGCAAGTGGTAAGCATGGCCAAGGGGAGAGGGTTTCCATAGAAGGGGTGATATACAGGTAGTGCTCTTCAAGTGGATGTGCTGAATGACTCTTGAAATAAAACTGTAGATTATTAAACCTCTGAAGCTCAATGCCTGGTCTATCAATCATTATAGTTCACTGCTAAATTTTCTCCAATTCTTATTGATTTAAATTGATCACATGATGTGACAGTGTTCATCCTTGGAGAGACACTATTTGAGCAATAGAGTGTTTCTGTCGAGGAACTATCGGCTGATAGTTGCCCCGCGGAAATTTGATGTTCTTAAAAAAAATGTGCTTAGTGCATAACAAAATCTGGGCATAACAAAGTATTAGGGCATAACACGTTGTATGCAAATCGAATAAAAATCATACACACATAGGTGTCTCCGGCAACGTGCTACACGAGCAGAAGAAAATGTAGTAGTGAACAATAAAGACATGTACAATAGAGTGTTTATGTCTCAGAACTATCGGTCTGATGGTTGCCCTTTGGAAGTTTGATGTTCTTTAAACTAGCATATTTGCCCTTGAAGCTTCGCTTCTCAGGCAGATAATTATTTGTTTCAAGAACATCAAATTTCTGCAGGGCAACTATCAGCTGATAGTTCCTTGACAGAAACACTCTATTGGTTAAGTAGTGTATACTATTGACCTTGGTGTGGATGCCAGTCTGTCACAAATTGGTAACTGACCTTACAGTCTGTCATAAAGTTTTTTTTTTTTTAACAATTTTCTGATATCCCATAATACTCCTGGATAGAGAGAGGCAGTTTGAGATTTTAAAAGGTATGTTGTCCAAGAACACAATGCACTGATTGGGCCATAGCTGAGCTTGATTACCATTTAATGTGTGGAAAAATGAGCATGCAAATGCACCCTTCTCCAAAAACATGGAGGGAATGATGAGTGAGCTCAAGATAGTGGAAGATATTCTGTGTAGAATGGAACTCTTGCCTTAACCTTCATGATCTTGGGTAATATACGGCATTCGTGATAAACTTTTTAGCCATTGTGTCTCCCTTCAAGTTAGTTAGAATGCTCATGGTTTTCAGATTTTCTGGTAATTTTTTTTTATTATTACTTATCTGAGGTCTCCTGATGGTACATGTATACTGACCAACAGTGATGACAACACCCTCAGGATATTTAACCTTCCTGTGGAATTGTACAGTGGGAATGCTGTGCAAGGATTATCAGAAATGGTAGCTAATGATCTGATCATTTTTGCCTGTAACTGAATAAAATTAATGTAATTGTTAACAAGCACAAATTAAACCAACATACGTTATTATGCCAAAATATTTTGTTTTTTTATTTTTAATGTTGAATAAATCACTTTCCAGGGAAAGTGTATGTAACAGTGGTGGTCAGTCAAAAAATACTGTGCATAAACTGCTTTGTTTTATACCACATAATCAATTTTTATTGTTCATTAACTGCTTAATGCTTTAAACCTTTAAGAAAACTTGGGCAGTTAATCACAGTAATTATTATGAAAACTTAGCCATGTGGAATAGTCCTTTTTATAGTTGTGGGCTTGGTGGCCAAGCCTTTGAACAGGAGTGAGGCTTAGGGTGACCTTGTTATGACAGAGATGTTGCTGCTTTTCAAATGCAAATTACTTCTGTTATCATGCTAACTAGTTACAGGTCTCTATCACAACAGGGTCACCCTTAGCCTCACTCCTGTTCAAAGGCTTGGCCACCAAGCCCACAACTGTAAAAGGGACTATTCTTGCTTTCTTTAAGGTATCAGTGTTACAGATGCACGAGGGAGAGACAGTCTATGACTACTGTTGGTATCCATTTATGTCATCACTTGATCCTGACACTTGCTGGTATGATTTTAGTCACTCGACAGAGTATTAAAAAAACTAATAATAAAATACTTTATTTAATATTGAGGGTGAAATACATTATTATCAGTAGCCTTGGCTAGTAGTTTACATAATGGCCCTCCCTAACTAAGTATTTGAAAATCCCCACTGGCAGAAGGCAGACCAGTGGGCTATTTACAGAGCGCAGCCAAGGGGTTGAACTCAGGGCAACCAAGAAAATTAACAAATAAGTAAGTGGCAGCGTGGAGGACTTGAACCCAGGACACCAGATTACAAGTCCAGCACCCCAACTACTTGGCTATGCCACCTCCCTATTATTAGGTCCTAAATACATTATACCTGGCAAGCAGGGCATAACTATGAGAATTTATCATAGGGAGCCTTTTTCTTTATAAGAAAAATTATCAGTAGCAATTGTCTAAATTGATTTGTGTCTTTCAAAAATTGGAATTGTCAAGATGTTTTTATTTTTTTGGCATGTGCGAGAGATAATGCTTTATGAGAGTGGGTTGTGGTGCAAAGTCAGGTTGAAACTTTACATAGATGGATCTGAGACCCTTGTAGTGTGCACCTAGGAATGTGTGGTCTATGAAATTTATTCCCTCCTTTCCATGTGAACAAAAGACCAAGGGTATACCTGCTATCTTTTTGGAGTCTGAGACATGAGATTTCTATCCACATAATGTCACAACTGAAAGTGTGGTAAATTCACATGAACTATTTTTATTATCTGATTTTATTAGTGAGTTTATTTTACTCTTAGTGACTTGCTTTTCTAAAGAATTCACCCAGTTAAGGGTTTGATAGCTCGACTTTCTGCTGGGTCTTACACATAGAAGTCAATCAGTAATCACAAGCTATTTTTGGACAAAAGGTTACATTTTTAGGGACCTGCAGTGTTCTTCCTAAGATGAAACAGCTGCCAGATATAACCTGTGGTTTTGACTTTATATGTAAATCATAAAACTCAGTTTTACAACTATCTCTGAATTACTTACATTTTGATCATCACTGTCATTGCAGTTTGCTGAGCAGCAGCCGTGATCATCCTATCCATATGTGGGATGCTTTCACAGGAGCAATAAGGTGCACCTACAGAACCTACAATCACTTGGTAAATGGTAGTTCACGTCAATAAGTATTTGCTCTGTTAGCCTGAAATAACCCCTTCATATTAGTTAATTTCCATGTAGTTTTTGACACAGCAGTGGCCACCAGTATCTATTAGTAGTAACAAGTCACCAGCACTGAATTTAATTATTGTGTAGTGAGGTTGGTCAAAAATGATTAATGCTAAAAAAATCTTCAGCTGCTGAAAAATTTTTAATGTACAGTTTTTACCAAACGAATATCAATGCCCCTTGTGTAAAATTTATTGTACTTGGATATCACATTTTTGGAAAAAAATTGATTGATGAAAATCTATTTCTTAGGGCCTGTTCCTATGGCAAGATAGACAGACTGAGTGTTTCTAATGAGAAGAGTAAAAAGCCATACCTTTAATTTTATCATTCCTGATTTTTTTCTTTCCACAAGGATGAAGTGGTTGCAGCAAATTGTGTGTCTTTCAACTTAGATGGCAGTCAAATCTACTGTGGCTTTAACAAGATGGTCAGAGTATTTGATACAACAAGACCTGGGAGAGACTTTCAGGAAAGACAAACCACAGGTCTATGCAGCATATTGCATTTTAGTCACTAACCTTGTTGATACCAACATTCTTGAAATGGAAAAAGTGGTTGTATCCTTTTGGTGAAGACACGTAATGTTGTGAAGCCTCAAGGAGCTTTTCAGGAAGGGCTTTGACTTAGGGTCCAATTGTTATTAAACTCCTGGTCACATTGTTGCAAAAGACTTCTATTTAAAAACAGGTGTTCTAAGACTTGTAGTATTTCTTTTGTTCAAAATTTTTAAATTTCCATTTATGCCACTTTTGGTTTTGAGGAAATACTGTGGATATATAATCCAAAATCATCCATCTCCAGATTTCAAATTTTTTACACTCAAATTCTCTGAGGTCTGAAATACATTTCTCACCGCTGGTAGCCAGCCACGTCAAGCTGACTGCCGCAACTTGACCTTTATTGCAAATTCAAGACTACTACAAGTAGCACACACTAAGACTGGAAATAACAAAAAAAGTTCCAGGGTAGTACATTCTACTGGTATTGTATAAACATTTAAAATCTTTGGGTGGCTGGGCAGGAAAGTCGGCAATGGTGGACACAACAAAAACAACTGCCTGGCCCATAGGTCACATGACCTATACCCAGGCCCCAGCGGCGCATGAGAAAAACATTTTTCACTTATTTAGTTCCACTCAGCCATTGAAAAATTACTCTTAGATCAGACTGTCCATACTGAAAATGTATGTTATGCTGTTCTTTGCAGTTAAAAAGGAAGGTCAGGTTGGAATCATCTCCTGTATTGCATTTAGTCCTGACAATTCTGGAGTGTATGCTTTGGGATCCTACTCAAAATCAGGTATCTTGATTTTACAAAATAATGAAATGACAGGGTGGAACAAGGTCTTAGAGAGCGGAAACTTGCCTCCAGTTGTTCCCAGGACATAGATAAGTGAAAATTATATTATTTTTAATTTTAGGGCTATAATTATTTTCAGTTAAAATGATTCATTTATTTTTTTCCTTGTTCCCCAGTTGGTGTCTACTCTGATACCGATGGTGAGCTTATTTTTCTACTCCAAGGACAGCAGGGTGGAGTAACCCATGTTATGTTCTCTCCAGATGGGACAAAGCTCTACAGTGGTGGGAGAAAGGTACTGATTGGGTTTCCCCTGGAAGCTAACTTATTGTTCATTTTTAACATATGTACCAAACTACTTAAAATAGTACTAAACTTTGTCTATTTCCTCCATGCATCTGATTATTTCCATAGGATAATGAAATTCTCTGTTGGGATGTGAGAAATCCTGGAAAAGTTCTGTATTCCATGATGCGCTCAGTGGATACGAATCAGAGAGTTTATTTTGATATTGACAGGTATGATTGTAATAATAATCTTGACAAGACATAATAATATCTTGCTCCCAGTCTCCTAGACCTTACATGTTTGTTTCCAAACCCTACATACATAGTTACATAGTTTATTTGGTAATGCAGGGCCCAGTTGTTCAAAGGCCGATTAGCTCTAACCCAGGGTTAAATTTTAATCCAGGTTTCTAAATTTCTCTAATCAAAAGCCATTTTGGGATAATTTTTCCTAGTTTTTTTTAGGACATTCCATCATCAAATTGTAGACAAATGAAATTAAGCTGAATTTTCTTTCAGAGCTGTCAGATCTGAAATCAAATTTCACACTAACCCTGGGTTATCTTAACACAGCTTTGAACAACCCAGCCTGGGTTAGTTACTGGCAGCATTAAGCTGATGTGGACCTGCCATAAATCTAACTTCTATCCAATTAATTTAAAAGTAATTACAAAAACGGAAAAAGTTCTGCATTAAAAACATCTTACGGCATAAACAGACTTCTGCCAACAATACCCTGCACTCAAATGGTTTGAATTCAAACTGATACCCAAGCTGAATGAAAACAGAGAGGCTGATAACAAAAACAGCAGCTATTTGCAAACTGTGGGTTGAGGGTCCTGCCTTCTGGGTTGAATTCCAGGGCATTGTACATTCACAGTCAGGTTAATGAGAGTTTGTTTCAAAATGGGGCTTCCACTGTTGAATGTTTACCACATTTGAAGACAATTCTTGCAAACTTAAGATACTTTTTGGAAAAACAATACAAGCTAAAAGTAACTTTCTTTGATTATCTTAGGATGGAAGAGAAAAAATTTAGCATTTCTACAGCATACTTCTCTGACCTGTAACATTTTAAGTTACTCTCTGTTTTCCTCTTCTGTCTCCTGACCCCCTCCCCCCCCAACTTGTTCCCCTTACTTTAAACCTTGTTTGTAATGTTTTTGATACAGATCTGGTCAATACATAATTTCTGGAAATGGTGATGGTATTGTTACTGTCTGGGATTCAACTCTTTCCCCAGTTGATGATTCCTCAAACACAGAAGCTATCTTGCAACCTGTCATGACATTTGTTGGACATGGAGACTTGACAAATGGAGCCTGGTAGTTATTGAGTTTAGACAATTTGATAATCATTGATGCAAGTAACAATAATTTTTTCCCATTTGATAGCATTTTTTTGGGCCAAAAATAAGGTGGTGATATTGAATAAATGAAACTTTTGAATGAGTGTTAAATGGACGAGTAGTTATTAAGCTTCTAATTTTTCCCAACAATACCACCCTTGAATCAATCTTTAAGGTCACCAGAATGAAGACAATTGATTGTTAGACAAATTCTCGTAGTAAATAACATAGGAAATAATAGAGAATGGTATGGAGAAACTGCATACTGATGTTAGGGTATTAAGGGTAAAGTGGTTGTAATTATTACAGTGAGGGGTCAACTTTGATAGCTCAGTTGAAATCATTTTCGTTTTCAACAGTTTCCATCCCAGTCTTCCTCTTTTGGCTACAACCTCTGGACAACGTCACTTTGTAGAGCCTGAGAATGACAGTGATGATGAAAATACGATGGACCAAGAAATGAAGATGCACGGTGATAACTCACTTAGAATCTGGGCAGTTGGTGGACAAGAGGTGGGTTTGGAAGTGGGTTAAGAGTACAACTAGGACTGTCAGAAACCAATGTCTCTCTTCAAGGGAACATCCTCAGTATGGTATTCAGACACTGGGATGAGATCAGTGACAACGTATTTACGTACAAGGAGTGCTTATACTTGTATGCGACATCCTAGCAAAGAAGAAAGAGAGCAGATGAAACTCAAAAGGTGGAAATGGAAGGAAAAAGCAGGAAATAATGTGGAGTAGAAAATTGTTTCTAGAGTAGAATGAAACATTTCTTGGCAGAGTAGAAATTTGTATGGACAAATTTGTCACTAAAGGAAACTGAAATATTTTAAGGAAGATCTCAGGCTGACTTTGCCAAACATGAAAGCAAACTAAAACAGATGGCTTGTTATGGATTCACAAAATTGTCTGAGTACAACCTTGAGAAAAGAATGTTACTTTGTGAGGAGAAAACAACATAAACCTTCCATGCATCAAACATTTCCCTAAGGACTAAAGAAAAAAAAAACATTGTTTATGTAATCAATCATGTATAGTGATGTAGGTTCATGATCACCTATATTGTAGTAAATACTAACACAGTAGAAGAAGACTAAGGGCTGTTTTGATGTTATGACAAAATACATACAAATTATTTGTTCCTGTCGATTAATACTCTTTGTAGAACAAAAGTTTCATTTAATTCTTGATATTGTAGAAAGTACTAAGAAGTTACTGAACCCTTTCAATTCTAAGATATAGATGTCAACTCTCTTTACTGCCTGAGGTAGATTTTCATACACTTTTAGCTCTGGGTATTTTTTTTTAACAAATCAAATTAAATATGACACTTTAGTATATTTTTTCATTCTCCTTATCACCATACTGTTCCAAAATGTATTAGATGTTGAAAGAAAAAATTCCTTTTGGTCACATCAGGGAGTGAAAGGAATTGTGGAAGTTTGCGTTAGCTTCCAAGTTCTAGTTCTTGGATTTCCTTTATGAGTGATGCCTCTGCTGCCACCTTATCAAGCTGTAAGGAGTTAAAAGAAAACTGTAGTCAGATGTCACGTAGAAAATTAAAATAACTAAATGGTCCATTGCAGTGACATTTTCAGCTGATTTAGAGTTGTCTAAGGGAAGGTTAGAGATTTGTAAGGGCTTTAACCTGAATCCCTTTGATCAAAACCATAAGTCAAGTACCTAAGTTCACTGTTTGCTTTGATAATGTTTTATTTAATAATCTATCCACTTTCCATAATCCATAGCTGACCTGATTTTTCTCCAAGGTTTTTCCAGATTTCTGTTGCTCCTTCAGGTCCTCAATCTGACGCAGTTTCTGAGCGGAAAATTGGGTCAAACAGTCATGATTCAACAATCATTAGGAAGGTTGAGTTCCCAAAGATGGGTCAAAGACCCTTGCCAGAAATGGCAACAATTATTTGGTACTCTACTTTTCATTGTAAACAACTGTATTCTGTGTTAAGTAACCCACTTTGCCAAGTCTCCAATTGACATGGAAACCTCAGAATATAGTACTAATCCCATCAATTAAGATGTTCTGGCCAGAGTATTTTCCACTACTTTCTGTCATAACCCGGACCTACCATTAAAGTGAGTAACCAAAAATCAGCTTCAAACTTGTTGACACATTGATCTTTTCAACCCCTATTACTTTAATTTTATCTCTTTTGCACTCATTAAGTTAACCTATCCACCTTCTTCCTCCCTTCCCCCCCCAAAAAAAAAACAAGGTTGTATCAGGACTTCACAAGCTCTTAGCTGACATTGAATGAGGGAGGGAGGGGGGGGTCTGTTCAAGTAGAAGCAGGACTGCTATTCTTCAAATAAATAGAACTCTGCTAATATGTGTTGACTAATTTTGACAGTGATTGTTGGAAAATTTAGAGAAAGAGTGTACATCAATGAACCTTCTGAAATTATTGAGTGCCCAATATGGTAATCTCCAGTTATTCTCATTCTCATTTGTGGTCATTTTTTTTTTTTGAAGATATCTTGTTTCATTTAATGATTTCTTGTGTTGGCTGTGTGATATAGTGATGTCAGTATTACCTTTTTCAAATTTCTCAGCTTCTTTTCTTTCTCTGGTGGAAGTGTTGTTGTATCGGCCACTGGTGGTGATGCTGGTGAAGGTGGAGGAAGTTTTGAATTTACCACCTGAAATATTAATATCCAAGAAGAGTTGTTTCTTCAAGCACTAAAGGACACATCATTAATCAATATAACATAGCATGCAGGCTTAATGCCTTTGTTGCTGTTCACTGAAATGTGAAAAAAAAAAGTTGGCCAACATCCAGATATATTGACCTCGCACTTGGTCAATAATGTACATATAACAGCAGTGAAATGTTAAAGTTAGATAAACTACCTCCCCAATGGCAGCTTCCTGTTCTTGCTTTGCTCTTGCTTTGGCCTCTCTCTTTTTCTTATTCTTAGCAGCAGATTTGGACATTTCCTGACCTTCCTTTGGTTTCATATTTTCTGCAGGTTCATTCTCGTGCTAAAATGTAATTAAGAAAATAAATAGACTGCTCTCAAGCTTAGCAGCCCAGCCCACTATAGCCAGAGCTTCTTATATGTTTCCACAGCATGAAGCTACTAAGATTATTGTACCCACCCCCCCTCCCTGGATGAGAAGCCTATTCATTACAGGTTACTTCCCCTCTACACCCCCTTCATTTCTTCAGGTTTCCCTGAAGGTTTGCCAGTACCCATCTATCCTCCTTGGTACAGTGAGAGAGGCACTGAGAAGGTTTTAGTGTCTTACTCAAGAACAAAACACAACCCCTCATCCAGGTCCTAAACCTGAACTTTTTCACGCATTGTCCACCCAACTGACCATAAAGTCACCATGTCTCCATAACTATTCTCAACTTTTTAACTCCTAAAAGTGACCAGCTTTTAATTTCTCCTTACAATATCACCCTGGAATCAAATGTAAAGGTCATGAGAATTAAGGAAATTATCACCAATTTAAGAAGCTCCTGATTGTTAAACAAATTCTCCTTTTCGGTGCCATAGGAAATGTAAAGAGAGCAGTGTAGAGAAAATGAATAACATCGTAAGGCTGCAAAGAGTTGATGATAGAATGATCAGAACAGGGGAAATCTCTTCCAGATATTCAGACTAGAAAAAATTGTCTCACCAGTTTGACTGAAGGAGCCGATCCTCTGAGACCAGGAGGGCGATAAACATCTTTAGCTGAAGAGATAAATGCTTGGATGTAGTCTAATTACTTAACACTTGATGTGGCATGACTGTCAATTCTATCTTGAAGATTATAAAATGTAAGATGATAATATACTGGGAGAGGAGTGAAGTCCAATTACCCTGGCCAATTCAAGTTTTTAAAAATCTAGAAAAAATAAAATCCTGGTAAATATGTCAGTGAAGCAAAACAGTTTCAAATAATCTAGGTTTTTTTTGTTTTTCATTGGAAAGCAACACTAGATAAATCTATAAAGGCTGATAGTTTCGAAAGAAACTGTTTGGGGCTGCGTCGGTGGGAGTAACGAAATAATCTGGATTACGAAGGGCTAACGCTCGAAACGTCAGCTTTTGTAATCATTACGGTGGCTAATTTACCATTTCAACTTTGTTGATATATCCAAATTACTAGATAAATCTGTCTTGAATTCACTTCAAACTATAAGAGACTGTTATAAATACAGTAGTGGCACTGACTTTTCTGTTGCTCTTGTGTTGTGGCAGATGCAGCAGCGCTGTAGTCAATCCTTGGCTCCTTAAACACTCCATGTACAACAGGCTGCCACTTGACCTGCAAAAAAAAATTGAAGGAAGGGTCCAAAAAGTTAGGAGGGCTAAGTGTCATGATTAGGTAGGTAAATCTTAGTGCTCAATAACAGCGAAAGATCTATTACCTCCCAGAGTTCATCAACACTCCTTTCATCTAACAGCTTTCCTGTATAATGCCACAGTTTGTATCTGAATGTAACCAGGGGTTGGAGACATGTGAAGAAGTACAATTTAGGCAATTTTAGGTCACAACAACACAAAAATGTCTACTAGAGGGCACATGAAATAAATTGTTTGAGCTCAACAGAATCACTGAGATTCTGTCATGGAACATTTAACCCTCAAATTCAACCTTACCCATTTCCTTCTCTAAGCCTTGGAGATGTTGTTGCAGTCAAAATATGTTCACCATCTGGACACCATTCAAAGTATGTAGAGTCACTTGCCTGTAAAATTAACATTGTTGAGAAGGTAACTATGGGTTACACATTTATCACCAGGAGTAGTAATGGCATTAAGCAAATGTGGATGAGCAGCTTGTCAATCAAGATTAAAATTTTATGAAAAAAAATCAATGAAACATTACATGATATTTATTTACTAGCTAAATCAGAATTACCTGAGGTTTGCTCATTAGCTTTAAATCTTTTCTACTCCACATTTCCTGGTAAAGAAAAAGTACAGAAAATTTCTCTCATTATCCAAGAAATACCTTGTTTCCTAATTTCTTATTATTTTGTAACTCATGTGCAATTCTGAATAAAATTTAAAAATTGGTTTCCAAAAACTTAGACTCTGGTTTTACCACCAGTTCGGTACTTACTATAAACTAAAAAAGACCATGCTCCAGTTGTTCAAAGGGTGGATAATGCCATCCAATGGATAAATCACTATCCAGCGGATAAGTGTTACCAAAATATACTGCCCTATCCACCGGATAGAGATTTATCCAGTGTATAGCGTTATCCATCCTTCGAACAACCGGGGCCATGTGATCAACTTACCAGCTGGCCTCTAAGATTTCCAAAGCCAGCCAAACAGATAAGTATATTAAGTTAAGGTCAGCAACAAAAAATATCATCAAACAACAGTTAATATTAAATTCAGCATGAATGCAAATGGTGGTAGCACTGTTCTGTTAATCCAGAATTTGTTGATTAGACACAGTTTCAATTTTGCATGCAACAAAACATTAATAATAATTGTAAGTAAGGATTTTGGAAAGCCACATTACAACTGCAATGATTAATAATTTAATAATAATAATTTATATATTATAGAGCGCTATTTACGATGACAGATCAACAGCGCTTTACACTCGATGTATAAACCCACCCATCCCACTCCAGGGGAGGACATCCATCACACAGTAATCTCATGTGTGGGAAATTAACATCTCCAACCCCTAACCCTGCAGGAGACGGGACCTCCATTTATTCATCCCTATCCGAGAAGACTAGAATATCTAACCATTTCTTGATGTTATAGAAAGGTAGCAAATTCTTCTCAATTATTTTAAGACCTTGAGTGTTGGTCCAGCACAACAGTCCAGCGCACCATCCATTGGGCTAACTGGGCGGCCGTGATTATTAACTTAGTTACAATATTGTAATTGTCCTATTTAAGCATCAGGATGCATTTTTTCCCAGGCTCTATAATGAGATAAAACCACACGAGATGTTTGGAGAAAATGAGGACAACTTATAAATCGTAAGCTGAAGGAAAGCAATTTTTATAAGCTTTCCGAATGTTCTCCCAACATTCCAAGTGGCTTTATCCCATTATAGAGCACAGAAAAAATGCATTCTATTGCTTTTATGACTTACCAGTAACTAGTTACATATGGGCTTTATAACCTGATAAAGCATCTGCTTAAAAACAGAATTGACCAATCAAACAACGCGTACATGTACTATGTTCATTATGTTATAAAGTAGTTACCGTATATTAAATGTTGTAAAATAGAAATATTGATTCTAAATTATAAATTTTTCTGATTTTCTGGAGAGCACGTGATTGTCTTTTTCAAGGATATTATTTCCATGAGGATTGTAAAAGATGTCATTGCGTGGTCCAGTCCCAAAGTCAAATAATGATTCACATTTCACATTATACAATGTTGCCTTGGCTGGCATGACTGAATCAGAAGTAAAAATTAAATAACATCAAGTCAAGGAAGATAGAGTGAAAAAAACAACTTACAACAACAACAATGATAACAAAACAAGCACTGAAGTCATATATCAAAATAATTTGTCATCTGATTCAACAAATCCCAAAATTAAAGAAGAGAAAAATTCTATTTTTTGCTAACTGAGGAATGAAAGAAGCAGAAATTGTTTTTCTTACATATATCTGGGAGTATGGGTGCTAGTGTTCAGGGTATAGTCACATGATTTACTGGTTTTACTGTTGCTGTTTGCAGTTGCCTGACCTCCAACCAACCCACCTGCGTGCTCGGTATGTCAATATCATTTAGTTCTCTCTTGCAAAGCCTTTGTGGGCCAGGATTTTTTTTTTATGGCAGTTGGAAGTTCAGTAGCTAGTTTGTTCAAGTTTGCCATAGCACTCAAGTCTGAAAAACTAACTCTGTCAGTAGTAAAGATGTTCTACTAAAAAGGATACAGCCATACACCACACAAAATTCCTTTGAGTTTGGACTCCATTGAACTGAGTAAATTGGTCCTCGTTTTGCTAGTCAAGTAAAATAATTGAATACGCATATTAAGGTTAGTTCCTGAATAGTAAAGGTACTGAGGCACCTTTTTATAGAAATGGTAAAAATATATCAGACCTTTACTGATTACCACCTCCAATTAGCCCAACGGGTCTTTTGGTCAAATGCTAAGTGGCAACAGTTTTTTAGGATACTCTATTGATGTCATTCCTCAGAACTGCATTTTTTCTTAACCCTTTACACTGTAACATCAGAAAGCATATTCTCCATACTGTTCTCCATATATTTCCTATGGCACTGACAAGGAGAATTTGTTTAACAATCAAGAGCTCCTTTGATTAGTGATCATTTCTTTTCTTCTCATGACCTTAATTTATGATTCAGGGGTGATATTGTAAGGAGAAATTAGGTGATAGTCATGATAGTAACCCCTTGGGGTCTAAGAGCTAATATTCTTGCTGCATACAAATACACACACAATCAGCAGAAGCTTTATCTTCACAGCTGGCATGATGCTTTCCAGAGAGGGATACATTGCCTCTTTTTTCATGAATAATTATCATTAAACATAACCTATCATTTACTTTTGAGTCAAACTGATCAAAAACTCTCAATCTGTGAAATAAACATTGATAAATTACCCAACTGCACCATGCTGCTTTCTCCAGAAGTACTGATATAATGCAGTGTTTGTTCACCATAATATGAGGCACCGGTTGAGTCAACATCTGTTGTTGTTATAACAAGCAGGGCAGAGCCTACAAAAAAAGAACATCTATTAGCAATAATTATTAGCAACATCTATTAGCAATAATCAACTGAGTGCTGAAAGAAACCCAGAAATTATTGTAACATTGGTTTCACTGGAGCATACTCTGTGATTGTTCTGGAGAACTTACTCTTCATTCAAATTATATTTATTTATAATTATAATTAAACCAATAGGCGGATTCATGCTGATGTCATTGTTTACATTTTTGCTCATTTGCATACGGCTTTGCATAAAGAAGGAAGCATGTTAGATACAAATTGACTTTACGCAGCTAAAGAGCTAGAAAACCTTAGTACATGGTGAAACTTTTAGCTCTTTGGGTGTAATATTCAAGGAGTTATAGTCCATCAAAAACTGCAAAATTTCTGGGTGGCAAAAGCGCTAATGAGCTCATACATTGTATGTAAAATTTTGAGTTTTTACACCCGTGTTGCACAAAAATAAATAGACAGATAATCATATGAAATGCCACCCTTCCCTTCCCCCCCCCAAAAAAAACAAAAACAAAAAAAATGTAAATTAAAACAAACAATAAAAAAGGAAAAGAAAGTCAAAACTATTCACAATGAAAGGAACCAGCCTTCACTATACCGTGATTTGACATGAAATACAACAAACCTTTATTGTTCCACAGCAATTTCACTCTGTCTGCCTTAAAAAAGCTTTTATTGGCCAAAACAGAAGCAGGACTGTCAAAATCTGGGTGTCTGAATAACCGAACATATGATGGTGCACCCTGTTGAGATTAAAAGGATGTTAAGTGATCTACGTGTACCATTATTTTGTTAGTTTTTTTGATTTGCACAGAATAATTCCCAGCAAGTAAAATCCCTTAATTTGATATAATAGTTCAAAACATGCAGAATTTAGGGACAAAACACAGCATACACACCTTTGAACCAGGAACATAAGCTGCCACTGTCAATGGAGGGGAACCTGGAGAGAGCTCAAAATCTGAGATTCCTTGAAGCCTCAGTTTGGTGGCAATTGAAGCTACAAAAAATGATAACCAAAATAATTAAACAGTTTGGTTGTCAAATAAAGAAAGATATTAATTAAACAATTCAGAGTCCCCCTAACAAGATTTACAAACGACAGACTTCCAGTTTTTGAGGTTCAATGCTCTATCACTGAGTTTTAGATATCTCATTAGTGAGTTTAGCTGTGTATTACTAGTAGATTAATATGGCCCATCGGGTGGGCACTTAACTCTAGTTTCCATAGCATGAAGAGATTAGGAGTATTTCTAACCCCCCCCCCTTCCTGGATGGAAAGCTAGTCCATCGCAGGGTTACCCCCAGCATTAAATTCACTGGTACCCATTTATTCTCCTGGGTGAAGAGAGGCACTGGGAGTGTAAAATGTCTTGCCCAAGAACACAACACAATGTCCCCAGCCAGGGCTCAAACCTGGACCACTCAATCCGGTGCTCGAGTCAAGCACACTAACCATGAGGCCACCATGCCTCACAAGGATGAACAATGCAATTTAATAATTAACTCTGTCATTCCCGAGATCTCATTAGCAATTCTCCTTACTGTCTTCCATTTAGTTCACATAATGTTACTTCAGGGAATTTGGTAATGGATCAACCAATAATCCCCTTGTTGATAATTTCTCTTTTTCTCATCACTTGTCTGCTTGATATTGTATTGATATTGTAAGGAGAAATTCTGTTTTGGTCACTCATGAGAGTGAAAAGGGTTAAGAAAGATGTTAGTTGTACTGTAATGAGTACAAGATGGAGACGAAATATTCTAAAAAAAAACACACAGATTGCCATATGTCTATACCTCTAATCAGGCAGAACTTTTTTCTATTAATCACCAGAATTTCAATTTTAAATAAATGTTTCACAGGTTTTTAACTTGATAGCCAAAACTGAGTACTGATTAACTAGGTTAAACATTTACATACTGAAATCTGTATTGTGAAAGCAGTGAACTTCATTGGTAACAGATCGGGCACAGACTGACTCATCTTCACTCCACTTTGGTTGCCTGCAAACCCAGTAATTTCATTGTTGCCAAAGCTGCACTACACATTTTTATTCATTTGACATGTATAAGTTTTTGTGCAAACAAGTCAGGATAAATTGATAACAATCAGAACATGCGAGACTGCTTATCAGGGGAAACTGAAAAAATACAAACCTCTTCTGTATATTTGATGATTTCCTCTGCAATTGTCATTGGCAACTCATTTACACAGTCAAGAAAATATCATCCTTGAAAAATTCCTTTGCAACAAATTCCCCCAATCAAAACTTCACACATCACTTTTTGATCATCAGACATTATACAATACATGAATTTTTACCATGTTCCTAACATATACATATTTTTCATTTCAGTGAAGCAAGCAATTCATTTGTAACATTCAGTAACCTGTGTGTAAAGTTTGCATACATACAAAAACTTTTAAAATCAGTGAGGTTGCAGGCAAAATAAAATTAATCGAAAAAGATATCCAAAACTGCATCCTGAAAAACTCACCAAGTGTCCTTCTTCTTCTGTGAAAATCCAGCAACTAATCTTCCAGCCTGAAGATTCCAGATTTCAAGGTTGTTTACTCCTGCAGACTGGTCTTTACTTGCTGGTTTTATAAAAATAATAATAAAAAAATCAATTCAGCAATTTAACCACAACTTAACTCTACCACTGAAAGAGAAGAGACTTAAAGAAAAGGTCATTTTCCAAGATTAATAAAAAAATAAGACAAATGGGCCGATGGGTGTTACCTTGATACAGGACCAACTTTAAAATAGGCTTATTCAAAATCACTATGACAATAATACCATTTCACATTACCAGGGTGTAATTCAAGTCTTTAGTACAAACATATTAAAAATGTACCAGTATTATGGCCTACTGCATGACTATATAACAGTACGTTATAAATAACCTAGGTTAAAAAAATCAACCTAGATTAAATCAAAATTAACCTGAAATCAAATTTGACCTGTAACATCAACAATTTAGTAAATCAGCTGGGACAAATGGAAGACATGGTAAGAATCAAGGTAAAGAAAAGGATAAAGTGGCACTAACCTGTATACTGTTCCCATGTTGATATGTGAGTGGATTTAGGAGAGAAGTCCAAACACTGAGTTTTCTCTTTAGGAATACGACATACCAGACTGAACTTGGATGTGTCTACAACTCTTACACTGCAAAATAATAATTAAATATAAAAGACAAATAGAAAGATATCTAAAAAGACACTCAGATGATGGTTAGATTCGAAAAAAGACAAGCTAAATCATAATTCAGGAATTATTTATTGCTGATATATCCGTTGTGGTTCAAATTTTACCTTTGGTTTAATTTTTTTTTAAACTGATTTATAAATTTTAAACTGGTTTAGAATTTTCAAACTGGTTTAAAATTTTTAAGTGCACAGCTCATTCTTATTTATTTGATGTTTTACATGTAAAATGTACTCTGTATAACATAAAGTTGTGTTTTTAAGGTGACAACATATTAGCAAATGTTCATTTTACTGGTTGGAGTTAATGTTAGGGTTAATCAATACAAAAATTTGCCAAAGGCAGACGACAAGCAAAACAAGTTACATTAAGTACTACTTACAGGGTACTTACAGTACATTAAACTCTGGTTACTTCAAGATGATTTCCTGTGATGCCTGTTTTTCTCCTTTAACATCCCCTTCGATTGTAAAATATTTCCACACAAGGCAAAAGGAAAAATTAACACTCAAGAAAAATATATTTACCTTTGGCCATTGCACCAAGCAAAGAGAGATCCATCAGCACTAAAGGTCATCACTGTGCATCTACCAGAATTATCACTGAAATAAACAAATGAGAAACGCTTATAGCTCAGTGTAAGAGGAGGTTAGGAATTTTGTTCACTCTCACTCCCTCTAAAACAAAAAATAGGAAGTCATGCATGAAGTTTTAACCCAAAATTTCATCAGTAATTCTCCTTACTGTTTGCTTTACTTTTCTTATGGTGCAAGTTCGGAGAATTTGGTATTAGATCACCTAATAATCCCTTTATTGATATTATTCTTTATTCTCATCACTTGTCTGCTTGATATTGTATTGATATTGTAAGGAGAAATTCTGTCTTGATCAGTCACGGGAGTTAAAGGGTTAATTTTTCACTCCTCAAAAGGAAATAAGCAGCAACACTGTTGCAAGTTGAAAGCTGATTTTTTTTCTTTCTACTTAACCTTTAGTGAGATTTCCTCTTTCAAGTAAAAATACGAGGCTAACACAATCCTCTTTTGTCATATTAGGCCCATTGCATTGAAGAAAAACACATACAAAATTTATAATAATTGTACGACCAGATCCGTAAATTCGTCTTCACCAATGCGGCGGCAGTTTGGAGTTTTTCTGTCTTTCATTGACAAAATTTGAAATATCTGTGCAATTACAAACCGAGCCTTATTTTGGATAGATAATTAATACTGACTGCAACTGGCAGGTTGTTGTAGTAGCTTACCGACCCCTTACCTTCCAAAGTCCTGGTTTTGCCTAAACTTTGGCGGGCCATGAACGATAGATATTCCGTCCGATCCTCTGACTGAAATGAAAAAACACATTTCTGATGCAATTTTTCTTATTCTACACAGCTACATAACTTAATTTCAGGATATTTACGTGAAAATTTTTGTGAAAACTTTTTTTACCAGCAAAAAGAGCTCTTGTGGCCGCCATGTTAGCTCTTGGTCGACGAGAGAAACTGGAAACGAACCTTTTTTCAAAACGAGGTTAATGGTATCCAGTTTTTTTCGGAAAGTCACGCTATGAAGGAAGTGGAACTATATGGCGGTGAACTTCGAGATGAATAAGGATTTTACGATCGGACAAATATAATGGAAGCTTGTGGATTAGGAATTTTATGTTGTTTGAGGAGATATCATCAACCCAGAAATTCACAGCCCAGAGAGCTTCCTCAAGTACAGCTAGATACAGGGCATATGGGTGAGTGATTGCAACACTTCGAGTGTTTTTGTGAAAGAGCTGTTTTCACACTTGTACACATGAAATTATCGCTTGAGTAATTCCATTGGATTTGTAGGAAATGAGGTCGTCATTGTGAAATCCGGTAAAAGGATATGTGGTTCTGGGGCAGCTTTAGCGAATGCGGCGATCCTTCAAAATAAATGCTACTTTGAAATGAAAATACAATCTGGAGGTACGTTTCTTTGCAGTTGATAATATATACTCCAGCTGATAATATGCTCTCGATTTCTCAGCCACAAAAATGAGATAGTTTTCTTCTACTTACAAACATCCCCCTTTTTACCTAACGTTTCTTATCATCTAACAATGAAGAAAATCATCAAATTATTAAATTGTGGATTAGCATATTAACTAAAATCCACTGATTTACACGCGTTATATTGCACAAAATGTTTGTCTCAATCGATTATTTATTGAACAAAGGAAACGATATTTAACCAATTTAGAGTGATTCATAGTGGTCTGAATTGGTTTTTGAGAAAAACGGTCCTTGAATTTTAATGAATAAGTGTTGTTGACAAGTTTGGAGTTACACGTCAAGGTGGATAAGGAGATAACAAGACTCAGGCATGTTTTTGATACGTACAGAAAAGTGATTGACTCACAAGTCGTTGATTGAGGTGAAAGTCTCCAATATTCACTAAACCTGAAAGAGCTAATGAAAAACAAACAAGGGTGGGGGTAGATCTTATTTTCCCTGTCCAAAGATTTAGATTCCAGCTCTGACTCATTCAAATTTTTACTTCACCCCTTTCCTGTCTGCGTGGTCGTTATTAAAAGTCAAACTTTCAGGCCTGTAACTGATGTGTTTCTAGAGTTGGTGCGAAAATATGGAATGGCATCCCCCCTGAAATCCGTAAGCTAAGGAAAGCACCTTTTAAACATGAGCTAACTCACTTGCTTTTGAAAATTCTTGAAATTGAGGAGATGAATGTTGACTTGCGCTACCTTGACCTTTCTAGCTTATATTTGTATTTCAACTGATTAGCTTTCTCTTTGACCTGTTAAAAACTCCCTTGTGCAACTGGTCCAGTTAAAACCTTTAACATGATTATCACTACTATTATTTATTATTTATTTTTATTTGCTCATTTATTTATTTATTTCATTGTTGCATGTGTGTGTGTGTGTGTGTGTGTGTGTGTGTGTGTGTATGTGTGAGAGCCTATACAGTGTCTGTTTAGGTAGCCCACCTAGAATAGCTTTGCTAACTGCGGGCTACAAAAGCCTTTATTTCTTTTATTTAAAAAAAAAAATAAATAAAGTCAATAAAATAAAGTCGATGTGTACATGTAAACAGTACATGAACTGAAGTCCACTTTTTACTTTCTGTCAGTTTTAATGATAATAATGTAATATGCATTGTGATTGGGGCTTTTTTATCTGTTGAATGTCAGAGTACAGTCACATACTTGTTATATGACATTATCAGGGGAACTACATTATGCAGTATGTCTTTTTGACAGGTGCATGGGGTGTTGGACTTGCAACAAAAAGATGTGACTTGAACAAGATACCATTAGGAAATAATTCAGAAAGCTGGGTCCTTAGATCTGATGGCACTGTAGCTCACAATGGAACTGTGAGACACAGGCTGCGAGAAATACCAGAAGAAGGAGACATGATTGTAAGTCTGTATATTAACTACTTTATCATATCCAGGAGAGTAGCTGGGGTGGTTCTGGGATGCTTGTGTCCTCCTCCTCCTTCCCCTGTCATGTGTTCTATTTTCTAGTCAATAACATACAATTATTACACAACTCAGGCAGTCAGAGGGCCAATAACTAAAATCAACCAATCAAAATGCTCTATTGCCGGTCCAATATTTTCTAAGTATTGGACCGGGCACTGTCCCGAATGGTCCCAAATGATACCGCACTTGTATCCCTTTGAACTTCAGTCGTATAATAAATCTCTTATTAACCAAGCTTGCTCGGGACCGTACTGGAAGAATATCGGCCCTTGGTCTTTTTTGTACGGACCTCGCTGCGCTCGGTTTGTACTGTCAAGACCTCAGGCCGATATTCTTCCAGTACGGCCCTCGCGCTTGGTTAATAAGACATATATCTTATAATTTGGGTTTCCAAAAAGGTGTGTGTTGCATTATTTGTTTACATTAGCGTGGCATTAATGTTTTTCAAAGACTTGATACTTTGTTTGGTGCTTGTTCTTTCTGCCTAAGTTTAAGCATGCTGAAGAGGAAATGTAGCAGTATAAGCCTCTTCATGTAAGACACACAGAAAGTACTAACTTAATTGATAAATACAAGCTATAGTGGTCAACATCAGGCCTGCACAAGTGGATCAATTTTTACAGCTGAAATTCATTAAGGAAAATATATTTAAGAATTACTGTCAAGCAAAATTGTGCCAAAAATAATTAAAATGTTCATAAACTGAAATCCATGACAGAGCTCGACACTAATGGTAGCCCACTAGCCACAGACTAGTAGAAATTCAGTTTTGGTTTGTGGTTTTTCAATTTCCACTAGCCAGTTTGGCTAGTAAACAGATTGAAATTGTTGTAACATCTAAGGTGTCACTAGCCACTTAGCTAGTAAGTTGAAAAGTTACTGTTGAGCCCTGCATGAAAGGAAACAACAACAACAACAATTTATTTCACATCAGTAACGTAGGGTGTGGTTACCCAGGTATCCTCTTCCTTTCACAGATGTTTGACTGCTGTGTCCACTAGCTATGCACTCAATATCACTAGTATTGGAATTTTATAGCAAACATATCATAATTGTTAATAACAAAATGAAATCTTGACCCAGGGTTAACATTGGCTTATTAAGTTTAAGGTAAGACTTCCATGGAGTTCACTACAATCATGGTAGATTTTGGCCAACCCAAATGATGGAGTTGACACTGATTTTGTTTCAGGCCTGTACCTATGACCATGTAGAGCTTAATTTCTATCACAATGGGAAGCATTTGCACTGTCCTATAACGGGTGTGAAAGGAACAGTATACCCAGTATTTTATGGTAAGTATAAATTTGACACAGGCTAATTACTAACATAAGATTGAGCCCAGCTTGAATTTATGTATGAAAATTATTACACCTTTCAGTCCTCTAAGCGATGGCCCTTTTCAATGCTGAAAACAAAAAGACAGGGCAATTAAGTTAAAAGCATTTTTATGGTTTTCGCTCATAAAAACACATGAGCAACATCGAGGAGAATTGAGCGGCACTGTGAAAACACTTTCTGTTTATTAGTAACCAGCACCACTGCTTCAGAGTCTTCAGTTTGCTTTGGGTTTCTTTGGAGATGAAAATGGTTCAGGCCTGCCTGGAAAAGAATACATTGTGGTCCTGCAAAGTCATTTTACATCAGGACCACTTCAATAACCCTGGGCTAATGATCAGCAATTGAACTGACAAGTAAAATAAAGCATTATGTGACCTTTGATGCAACACTGATTTCTCCCTATGTTTCACAAGAGAATATATGATGATTTTAACAGAGATTCTGGCAGTCAATCAGGGAACAACTCATTCTGATTTTTATCTATGAGCTCATGGAAAGAAATGACAAGTCTTGGTCCCTACTGACTGCTGTTATTTTTTGTCTGCACTTTAAACCATAAAATGCATGCATTGCTTGGATTTTTTTTTTTGCTTCATTTTCTTGCAGTTGATGATGGTTCAATCCTAGATGTTTGTTTCAGTGAATTTGTTTTTCACGCACCAGAGGGCTTCCAGAAGATTATGTTTGAGAAAAATCTGCTATGACCCATTGCTAAATGAGTTGCATTTAATTTAGAATTGTACCTAAAATAATTAATTTTCTCATTACAAAATAGTGTTGTAGTTTTAAATTTTCAGGTTGAAATGACTTGAAACTAGGCTCAATCATATTTTCTATTGTTTCAAGTAGATTACCATTATTATTCAATAGAGGAAGAAACATATAAACTTAGTTTGAATTCATTTTAACCTGAATTTCAATCCAACCTATAATATCATAAAACAGTGTGTGGTATAATAAATGACTTTGATGCTTTCAGTATAAAATTCTTGTGTCTTTTATATCATAATGAATGTAATTAGTATCCTCAAATTGGTGAATTCAGTTTCCAAGTGGATGCCCACATGTTACTAGTTATGTCATAAAAGCAATAGAACACATATTTTCTGGGCTCTATAATGTGATAAAGCCTTTTAGGATGTTGGAGGAACACATGGAAAGCTTATAAATCTCTCCCCTATGGCTTTTGATTTATAAATAAGCTTTGCTTGTGTTCTGCCAACATCCTGTGTGGCTTTGTCACATTCTAGAGCCTGGAAAAATGTGTTGTATTGCTTAAGTAGAGTTTAGAAGAAATAGAGGTTTATATTAGAAGATATGCATATCTTATTTTAAGTAGAAAATAAAATATATGTTATGTAACTCAACATTGAGGATTATAAATGTAGAGCTGGTTATTAATATGTCATGACTTTATGCAATCGGTGCATCTTAGGCTTTCTCTAGAAGAAGGTTGATTTAACTTAAAAAAACGTCCTTCCACTGTTAGCTTTTGGCTCTCTTACACTGTTTTCGAAAATATATGTTCTGATAAAAGATTCAGCTACATTGAGGATTTTTGAGGATGCAATTTTGTTAAAGAATGGCTAAACTTTCATAATCCATACAGTTTTCTTGAAGCCAATATTCTTTGCTAGAATTGTGTTTTACTATTTTAAGGTTTGGAGATATATGACAAGGTATATAACAAATCTGACCAGTTTCAAACAGTACTGGCCAGTTATTCATTTCTCAATTAATTTTTCTACTATTCAATAACTAGCAATATATTCACACAGATAAAGACTTCAAAGATTTGGAAAATGTTCAGCTGTGTATAAGGCTAAGAGGGTAATTAAGAGTCTGAAAGAATTAATTAATGATAAATATAGAACAGAGATAAATTTTTTCTCTTCTCTCTCCAATCATGAATTCTATTAACTTTTCCAAATGGAGTAACATTTTTCTTATGGTCACTAGCCAGAATGTAATTCAGTTTCCCCTTGTTTTTATCAAATTTATCTGTCTTGACCAATATCCTAACAAAGCTTTTTTCTCATGCGTTTGAGTATTCAAAAGTATACAGAGTTTTCTAACATATAGTATTATACAGGATGCCTAGCTAATGGCATCTTGTACTCTCTGAATTATTTTTTCATCATTTGAAGTCCTTTGTTATATCACTGTCAGTAATTTTAAGAAAAAGTGCTGGAGCTGTTAAAATCTGTGAAATAAGTGAGGATAACACTTTAGGACAAGTGATAAACTTATTCAGAAAAATGATGCTTGATATATTATAGTTTGTGTACAAGCTAGTTACACTGTTTGCAACTTGTTCAATTCCTTAGTTTATTTTTTAACAATTTCCTGCAGTGCCTTATTTTTTTTCTTTTTTTACAATTGTGTAAAATTACCATTTATGACCCCATTGGTTTCATCATCCTCTATTAAATAGTATTTTGATTTGGATAACCTAATAATAAACATGATTAATCTTAATCAATCTTTTGTAGTTAATTCAGAAATACCATTATAATTATGGTAGCAACACACTTTGATTAAAAAGTTAGTCCACTAACACCTCAGCAGAGTAAAATTTCCCTTTTCAATTTATTAGCCTAAGGACATGACCTTTCTCTCTCTCTCTTCCACCACTTGATCAAAAGTCTTTTTTTTCAAAGCCAAATTTATTTGTTATGTTCAACCGGCCAACCTGTAATATGTGGTCAACAACAGGGAATTGTGGGGTGACCGCTTTATACTGCAAGTTGACCACCGTAAACAGGTTCTACCAAATCGGAGTATTATAAAAAATAGGCATTCCGAGACTGCATGTGGCTACTGATACAGCACAATTTTATAGAAGTGAGAAGAACTAGACGTTGTATAATGACGCTAGAAGGAAGTGTTGCAGAAGATTTGTATTCAAAAGCAAAACGGAAAACCTGCCGCATCCCCATAATTTTTTTAACGTCGATTCTTTCCCATCATTAAGGTTATTCACGACATTACGGGTACCAGTGGCGGACCTAGGAGAGGGATGTAAGAGCCCGCCTTCCCCCACACCCCCCCCCCCCCCCTTATTTTGGGTGAAAACATAAACGTAGAGGGAAGAAAAGCCGGCAGGTGTACACGCTAATAAAAATTCCCCTCCCCTCCCCCGTCACGGCTTAAGGTCTGAGTCCGCCACTGGGTAACACCAGAAGCGTGCGAAATTGAACGGAGAAACTTACGAGCGGTAACGTAGCCGTCCGAAACAAGGCTTTTGAAACCAGACGGAACCTTCAATATGCCAAAAATAAGTTAGAGTTGTTTGATCTTTTGCGAAATAAGTATGACACTAACAAAGTAACTCATAGTGTCAGACATAGTTAACTATGTGTCAGAGAACAAAGATACTTTCTCAGACATGCTCCTTTCATCTTTAGCCCTGTAATTCATAAGTTGAAGATTGAGAAGGAGAACGTTTTTAATCCTTTTGGCATTTAAGCTAGGGAGACAAAGATGTTTGATAAAAGAAAACGCAAAAACTTCTTTTTGATATCTGCGTTGCGACATTTAATAAAGTTTTCTGGATTCTTACAAACAACGAATATATTTATTCAGACCAATGAATGGGAAAAAACATCAATTTTGCAAATAAATTGATGCTTCGTCGACAATCTTTGTTGTATTTTATTGCAGTTTTATCTAAAGCTGTTTGCACGAGGCTAACAATAGCTGTCAGATTTAAACCTTCACCATCAGGTTTCTGTTCCTATTCTCGAGCAGCGTTTAATTAAGTCAATACCCAACAAGTCCTTAACCGAAAAACTACTTTGTATGCCGCTTTTCTGCTTCTAAATCCACTCTTTCGACTTCCGAGGAGATATCGATTTGCCCATCCCGTTCATCGGACTTTTGTGCTGCGACTGATTCCTTTGCGTCGACCAAATTTGATAATACTCAAGGCTCTTTTTGCTATTAGCACCCACTTCTACTTTCTCCTTCTGAAAGGCATCTGCCGTTTCTGATCCTATAAGTTTTGCCGTTTGCAATGCAGGATCAGGACTGTTTTCTGTCTCCACAGCTAGGATTGAAGCATCACCGCGACTCAACCTATCCTCAGGTCGATTCTTTTGAAATTCCTTAGCGCTATCGATTTCCTCGCAGTCATGTTCATCGTGCGCATGCTCTTCTCCTGAAGTGGCTTTCTTTGCGTCGATGGGTTCTGATGATTTTTTTGCCTCTAGAGTTTCCATTCCCTCGATCTTAGCCAGATGTAATTTAGGATCATCTTTAGTTTTCGGGAACTTCGTTTTATGGCGAGTCCACTCGACCCACGGTAGGTCATTGCCAGATAGTAATGCACGATCTGTTTCTTGCTCAGTCGTCTCAGTCGGGATTGTACCATCACGGGAAACCAACTCGTCCCGCGGGAGGTCATCGCCAGGGTGATTCCCTTCCGATCCCAATTTTGCGATCTTGTTCCAATCAGAACCAATTTCAATCTTCTTTTTAGTAAGTACATCTGAACTTTGCGGCCGTTTGAACCCAGCCATCAACGATAGAAAATCTTCTTCCGCCACATCAGCATCACCGCGAGTCAATTTGTCACGCGGGATATCATCGCCAGACTGACTGCTGGTTTGCGATTCCTTTATGTCGGTGGTTTCTGATAACTCAGCGATCTTGTGACTATCAGAAGAAAACTCAGCCCACTGACGTACTCGATGATTATCTTTCGTCTGGATCTCAGTATCATTGCTAGGCCACTTGTACGGCGGGAGTTGCAACTTATCGCCGAGTTGGTCAGGAATAGAATCCCCTGGTAAGGAGAATGAAAACAGAACGGTACCTCAAACAATGTAAAATCCTGTTTCATCAGGTTCCAAGACACCAATTGCAAGCAAGGGATTCTCGACCATGAATGGTACGTGTCACAATTTTCAAATGATTTGAGAGGCGGAAGATACATGAAATCATGTTTTAGGTACTTTTGGGGCATGAACCATCATTCAAGGTTTCAAGCCTGTTGCTATTTTATTTGCCTGAGCCACGCAATTCTCTCTTCAGTCACGTTGATACAAAAATTCAACTCACAAGTCCTTCGCCAGATAAAAGTTCATTTCATTTCAGTCCTGGGCAAGATTTTAGCACAGCCCCTTACTTTGTTTTGCATGCAGTTCATAGATAAAGAAAACAACGGCGAAAACAAAAAATTGAGCCGGTTTAGGACTAAGGGTTTGTTTTCGAATGGTGTGAAGCTATATGATAGACGGAAATCTTTACCAATCATGTCTTGCCAGTCATATCTAAAGCTTCGACTGCTACTCGTACACTATTCCTGGGATGGAGAAATTATAACCCCCGTTTATATCAAATGAGAGCAATGTTATTCTTTCAGAGACAACCTCGGTGCTGTGTCCCTGCAACTAAAATGTCTCCTAGTTTGATATACCATAGAATTGGTAATAAAGAGATTAAGAAATATATCGCAAGGCGGCAAAAGGCAAGAATTGAAAATTATGCGAATAGTTCGGTTGCACTTGTTGAAAAAGATTACTTTTTATATATCTCTGTCAGTCATTTAAGAATTGAAATTAAAGAACGTAAACGTGGAATATGCTGTTCGCATTCGCGATAAACGTAATATTTCATGATTTATCTAACGATTTAATCACCTCACCAGCATTTCGTTGTCGAATCCCTGTTGGTAAGCCATTGCCTTGTTTTCCCACCACAAGTAGCAGAAAGCTAACAAAGGTGATTCTTGAAACGGAAAACATCTTCAATGTTTTGTACAAAACAAGCACCACACAAGCATCCAGGATGAACTGAAAACCTGTTTTACGTAAACTGCCTCTTGGTCTTCACGTGTTTTTATATTGGAGTTAATTAACAATCTTATTGGTCGATAAAAAGCGTGCATTTTCCCCACGCTTGCTTTGTTAGAATTGTCTCACACTAGAAACTATGTGTTTTCCTTGTGATTAAAACAAAAACAAAAACCAAACCAAACCTAATCTCCTCAGTATAATCTCTACTTATAAAGTTAGGTGGTGGCTAAGTACAGTTTTTCTAAGCTATGACCGGATATATTCACCACTGAAAGAAATAACGTTACTCCACCCTGTATACAGTAGAATGATTTTCACCGACAGTTAACTTCAAAGTAGCACGCAGAGCATGTTGTTATTAAGATAGAATGGCAAAACAGCCAATAGCGGCAAAAATGGCCAAACCGCCACTAGTAGCTAAAGTTCACAAAACACAACTCACAAGAATAGCAAAACGACGACTACTACTAATACCCAAACGGCCACTGGTGGCCAAAAGGCCCAAACGGGCACTAGTGGACAAAATGCGCAAACGGCTACTAGTGTCGAAAAAGGCCAAACTCCCACTAGTGGCCAGAATGCCCAAACGGTTACTAGTGGCCAAAATTTTCAAATGGCCATTAGTTGCCAAAATGCCTAAACGGCCAGTCGGCCACTTTTGGCCAATATGCTTAAACGGTTACTAGTCGCCAAAATACCCAAACGGCCAGTAGCGGCCAAAATGCCCAAACGGTCAATACTGGCCAGAATGCCCAATCGGCCACTAGTGGCCAAAATGGCCAAACGGCCACTAGTGGCCAAAATGCCCAAACGGCCACTAGTGGCCAAAATAGCGAAACGGCCACTCGTGGCCAAAATGGTTAGATGGCCACTAGTGACCATAATAGCCAAACGGCCACTAGTGGCCAAAATGCTGAAACGGCCACTAGTGGCCAAATTGCCCAAACGGCCACTAGTGGTCGAAATGGCCAAACGGCCACTAGTGGCCAAAATGGCGAAAAGGCCACTAGTGGTGAAAATAGGGAAACGGCCACTGGCGACCAAAATGGCCAGACGGCCACGAGGATCAATTTCCCTCGAGGTCTACTTCAACCCCAAACACGCAAATCTTCCTCTAAATTTATTGGCAAGGTCCTCTAAAATGATAAAGAATAGCGTTTTTTCTTTAATTGTGATAATATAATGTGCTATTTAAGGAAAAAGCTAAGTAAATTTTCAAGTGCGAGGCGATCGTCCGAGGTGATGTGCAAGGCATCGCAACATTGGTAGGGGAAAGACTGGGGAAGACATTGACCATTACGCGCAGAGTCTGGGATCTAGCGATGTTTACGATCTACACGCAAGACAAAAGTAAAATGCCAGAAGATGAAAGGCTTACGCCTTCTTTATTGGTATTATCATTATAATTTAAACTTTCTTGTTTTTTAATCAACTGCGAGCTTCAAGCAAACTAATTATAAATAGTTTCTTTCAATTTTTCTACCGTAGCCAGCGGGCTATTAAACGTGGCTTTTTACCAGCCCGACCAAATTCTCACTAGCCTCGAGCTACCGGGCTAGCGAAGATGTCGAATCCTGTACTAGTGGTCATAATAGCCAAACGGTCACTAGTGGCCAAAATGCTGAAACGGCCACTAGTGGCAGAATTGCCCAAACGGCCACTAGGGGCCAAAATGCTGAAACGGCCACTAGTGGCAGAATTGTCCAAACGGCCACTAGTGGCCGAAACGGCCAAACGGCCACCGAGTGGCCAAAATTGCGAAAAGGCAATTAGTGGTGAAAATTGCCAAACAGTCACTAGTGGCCAAAATGTCCAGACGGCTACTAGTGGCCAAAATGCCCAAACGGCCACTAAGGAAATCAAGGATATAAGTACCGGGGTAAGTAATATACCCCGGTAAGTAGGTCTAGACCGAGTTTGGAACGAGGCAAATTTTAGTGGGATCGTCCCTGTGAGGGAGGAATCAACCTGAACAACCTTGATCATGCCACAAAATGCTCCCTGACACTTAAAGAGTTTGTAAATAACTATTGGCCTTAATAACTTGTAATAATCTATATAATTCGCCATCGTAGGCTTATTGTTAACGGAACATGGGCAAAGCTAAGCGTTATTTATTTTAATGTTTATATTGTATAAATATATATATATTTGTGAGTGTATGTTTTTAATATTTTAGATGCACAGCTTCATTGTAAATAAGTGACTTAGCTTTATGGATTCTGTGCCTAATAAAGTATCTATCTATCTATCTGTCCATCTATCTAGTTAGAGCTCTAATGAAATAAATAACATGATGACCTGCTGATGGAATTCAAGAGAAGAAGTAAAGCGTTGGAGTGACTGCAGTATACCCCGCCATGTCGAGTCCGTTACCGAAAAGAGCTGGCTACGCGGTACGCAGCACGTGGAAAGAATTAAATTCAAGATGGCTATAGGGGAATCCTTGTTTACAATATTTGCCCCATTAGCATAAGCAATTCAGTTTCTGATGGAGCTAGAAATAAATCAGTTCTGAATATCGAAAGGTCAAAGTACGATTAACTCGGCCAATGAATACGAGCCTGATGCATTGAATACTTTTTGTGCAACACGGGTTTAAAAACTCAAAATTTTACATAGAATGTATGAGTTCATTAGCGCTTTTGCCACCCAGAAATTTTGCAGTTTTTGATGGACTATTTCTCCTTGAATATTACACCCAAAGAGCTAAAACTTTCACCATGTACTGAGGTTTTCTAGCTCTTTAGCTGCCTGAAGTCAATTTGTATCTAACATGCTTCCTTCTTTACGCAAAGCCGTATGCAAATGAGCAGAAATGTAAACAATGACGTCAGCATGAATCCGCCTATAAAGAGGTGGCTAAGCGGTGATTGAAAATACGGAGTATTGTGCATTCCTGCTTCTATCGGTGCGCAGTACGCTGTGATAAATAAGGTAAGTCAGAGGATTTTACTTTCTTCGTTATCTGAGCTCGAAAGACTTGGTTCAAAGCCTGGAGTAACTGCAGAGTACTCCGCCACCTCGAGTCTGTTCCGTTATTGAATGGGTGCAGGATCTAACAGTAGATCACTATCGTTAACGTTCTGGGTGATATTTTTAAAGCGAACGTTTATCCGTGAAAATATCATACAGTATACGTTTCTGAAATCTGTATTGGCTGTTGATATGAGATTGTAGTATAATAGTCCATTTTACAGTTGCGTACTTGGTTGTATTGGCTGTTGATATGAGATTGTAGTATAATAGTCCATTTTACAGTTGCGTACTTGGTTGTATTGGCTGTTGATATGAGATTGTAGTATAATAGTCCATTTTACAGTTGCGTACTTGGTTGCCAAAAGAAAGAGAGGGAGACGTCAGCACACCTGGCGATGTACGAGAATTGCCGAGTTAGAGAGGAAACATCTCACGTGGAATGAGGCAAAGGGCACTGCACAAAATAGGGTTAGGTGGCGCGCTCTAGTTGACGACGTATGTTCCACTAGGAACGAAGAGGAATAAAGAAGAATAAGAAGAAGACTTGGTTGCCAAGTCTTTGAACAGGAGCGAGGCTAAGGGTGACCTTGATAGGATACAAACGTTGCTGCTTTTCTAATGTAAATTTCTTTGTTACCATGGTAACTAGATACTCGTCTCGATCACAACAAGGTCACCCTCAGCCTCAGAGTCAAGTGGAAAGTTGTTGGCTACGGGTAACCTTGCCATCAGAAAGACGCTGCTGTTGTTCAAATGGAAAGTACATGCTAAAAATATACTGGTCTCTACGTATGATGCACGATCTTCGCAGTAGATAGCGCTATTTATGCAATAGCGAAAATCAGACCTGAAAAAAATCAGGCCCGTACGGGACTCGAACCACTGACCTCTGCGATACTAGTGCAGCGCTCTACTAATTGAGCTAACAAGCCAACTGGGAGCAGGCCGTTAAGTTGATTCGTAATAAATAGCTCAATTGGTAGAGCGCTGCACTAGTATCGCAGAGGTCAGTGGTTCGAATCCCGTACAGGCCTGATTTCTTTTCAGGTCTGATTTTTGCTGTTGCATAAATAGCGCTCTCTACTGCGAGGATCGTGCATCATACGTATTTAATACCGCAGTTAAAAATATATGAACTTCATATATACATTGTATCTGATTTATCATCACGGGTTTATTACGAATCAACTTAACGGCCTCATCATCATCATCATCATCATCATAAACTTTATTTCATCTCGAATTTTAGAGTAGCTTGTTGGAGCTAATATCTTCGAGAAACATAAAATGGAGATTATCTATATATATATTCATACATATATCTGTACAAGATCTAAAAAAACTAACTATACTAAAATATACTAAAATACACAGTATTTAGAAATATAATTATGTAACATATCAGTAGAAATTAACAGAAAAGTGAAGATAAGCGGGAACGACTATACAAAGATACGGCCTTGGATTATCTTTCTAAAGTCTTTAAATGCACTCATGCGGATATAGTCAGGCAGTGTATTCCATAGCTTAGCTGAGAAGTATGAAAATGAATTAAGGCCATAACTAGTTGTTCTAGGTTTTCTAAGTGACAGTATGTTATTACCGTGAAGATTATAAGAAGAGGACCGAAGTGAAAACATACGTCTCATATAAGCTGGAAAATGAGTGAAAAACAGGCTCTTGTACAATAAAATAAGGAAATTCTGGATACGCCCATTACATAAGGAACTAGTGTTGACCTTAGTCAGAAGGCTATCATATGGCGACAAGTAATCCCTAAGTACAAATCTAAGTATTCTCTTATTCAGCGCCTCTAGTTCATCCGTATTCCGCGCCCCGCAAAAGTGCCAAACTGAGGAACAATAATTAAAATGCGGTAAAATGTAAGCTTTGTAAAACGTAAGTAAGGTGTCCCTCGATATCAGTTTTCGAAATCGTAATATAACATTAAATTGATTATTGATCTTTCTGCATATGTTGGATATGTGACTAGAGAAATCGAGCTTATCATCTATTTCCATTCCGAATATCTCTAATGTGTCCTTTACTGGGAAGGAAAAACTATAGTCCGTTTCGCCAAGAACGAGACCCTGGTTCTTGCTCTCGTTGACTAACATCCCATTTTCCTGGTACCAATGATTGGCTAACTTGACATTGGGAGATATGCATGCGTCTACTGTCGCTGGGTCGACGTGGGAATAGTATATCTCATGATCATCGGCGTAAGCATTCAGCCTGGCGCTCTTGACGTAAAACAAGAGATCGTTGATAAAGAAGTTGAATAGCATTGGACCTAACACACTCCCCTGCGGGACCCCATGTTCAACACTTTTCCAGGTGGAGAAGGTGCCTTCAAGTAGGTCACAGGGTAGGCCACCAAGTAGGCCACAGGGTAGTTAGATACAAATGAATGTACCAAAATAGCAAGCTGTTTCAAGAACAAGGATTTTTCACCATTTATGTCAAGTGGTATTCTTGCAGAGGGAACGAAGTATCAATTCTTGCGTGTGCAAGACGACAAGTTAGTTCTGGGAAAGAAAAAAGAGCAGGGAGCTATCTCCTTGCAGTGTTCCAAGACAGTAGTTGTCATTGGCCATTTTCCATAAGGAGGGCAGCAGGGCAACCTCAACAAAGGTGTTGGAGTAATTGCAGAGTACCTTGAAAGCTTAGGCATGTAATGCAACTTTAATTTCTAACTAGCACTGTGCAGTATGTGGTTAAAATCTGTTCTTTGATTCTCAACCACATTACCTAATTATTATTTTTGTTGTTGTTTTCATTGAGGCCTTGCTGTAGACAAACTGGAGTTTTATGAAAAAATGAACTGTTTTGTAGTGTTGTGGTGATGATGATGATTGCAATTAAAAGGCCATCCTTTTAACAGGTTTCAAGTTGACAAAATATTTCATTGTAATTATGTCTTGAGAAACTAGCAAATAAACTAGCTTGGTTGATTTATGTAGTTGTTTTAAGAAGTGTACCTGATATATTTTGGAAAGGGATACACAGCCTAAGTACTTGTCTCAGGAACTTGCTCTTCAATTCTAATAGATCGAATTCTTTGTGCTTTTTATTGTGTGAAGCACTGGTATTGCGACTATTTAAATGCTAGCTAACAAAAACATGCAATGTATGTTTCAAGAAACCCACTCAGACCCTCCCCTCCCTGCCAATGCACACAAATCCCCTACCCATGGTGGGCTGGAGGGAAGCTGTACTCTACAAAATGTTTTCTGAATTTTCAACTTGAGCAACTAACCGCCCTTGAGAGGACGAGGAAGTTATTTTATGAAACAAAACAAGAGTGGAACCTCGAAAGATGCGAGCTAGATATGCTGTATTTCCTCGAATAAGCCCCTACTCCGTAGGCCACAATGTCAAACAAAGACCCCTCTCCTCCCTCAACTTCTTAAAGAGAAGGAACAGAGGAATACATATTTCTATTGCTACTTTAATTACAACTTTTCAAGCTTCATCTACAGTGGAATCAGCAAACAAGAGTAGGTTTTTTTTTCGTTGAAGTCACTTCCAGGTACGTAGTTGTTACTCTGCGCTTCCAATGTTCGGTTAAGTGCGTCACTTGATCTTTAAGAACGTGTCTGTAAGAATCAAACATCTTGGGAAATAAAAATTTTCAACCCCCCTTCAAATTTTGCATGCAGTTAGGCACTTGGGGGTATGCACAAAAATGCCCCTTTTAGAGGTTGGAGCACTCTCGTTGCCATGGTAACAACGGCTGCTTGTTCGAGGCCAGGGGCCTCATTTTCATACAAAAACATCGTAAAAAAAGTGTAAAATGTTTATTTCTCTATCTCAAGCTAAATACAACATTGCAGATTGGTACTTCTAGCATACATAGTGACATCATTTGAAGGGGGGTTGAAAATTTTCATTAGGTGCGTCACTTGATCTTTAAGAACGAGTCTGTAAGAATCAAACATCTTGGGAAATGAAAATTTTCAATCCCCTTCAAATTTTGCATGCAGTTAGGCACTTAATGGAGATGCACAAAAATGCCCTTTTTAAAGGTTGCAGCACTCTTGTTGCCAACGTAACAACGGCTGCTTATTTGAGGCCTCGGGCCTCATTTTTATACAAAAACATCGTAAAAATAGTGTAAAATGTTTACCTCTCTATCTCGAGCTAAATACATTACAGATTGGTACTTCTAGCATACATAATGACATCATTTATCTTTACTTTGATACATTAAATTTTCCCTGGGAGTGAATGTAAGCACATCAATAGGTTATCTATCTCGATACAGTTTCGGTCATTTGCTGTAGGGTAAGACAGGGAAAACGTTTGTCTAAATTTCTCCAAAAGTACACCGATTCTGGAACTGAAACTACGCACTTAGTTGGTCATAATATTCTAGTTTTTAAATATGTAACCATCTCTGCGGGCCGGCCTCCACTTTTCATAGTGGCAATTCGCGAACGAAGCTCAAAAATCAGGCATTACATAAATTGCAGTGTTTCCATCTAATGTTCTCAACAACAACCCTTTCAGACAAATGAAAAGTACAAGACTTTGAAAGAATGTTATCTTATGAGCAATATCCCGAAGAGAAATCTCGCCTCTAGCTTTAATATTTACAAAAATGTGATCAACCTTCGTGGAGGACTACTCGACGTAACTACAAACATGTACCTTAAATTGTGTGCATATCATCCAGATTCCGAGTACTGTACCTTCTTTCATGGGAATTTGAGCAATCTGAAATCCTCTGAGGATACACTGTTATACCTGTCTGTCATTTGAAACATGTTAAAGCTGGCTGATCTACACGAAACTATCCGTAACACCGGTCATTTGACATAAAAAAGTACGTGGTCGATGGCGTGACGCTGGATTTCTCCATGAAGTTTCAATCAGGTCGCTCCAAAGAAGACGAGATATGGACATTTTTCGACATTTCAGCAGTTTTCCTCGCATTCTGAAGAAAAAACAACAAAAAAAGGAGGGGAAAACTGTTGTATCTTAGGAAATTCAAGGACGAAATTATAAACAAACCCGCAATGAACATGAACATTCCAAGATCTTTTTATTCCTGTTCTTTTCTGCGCAGGCGCATCCAAGTACACGTAACACAACCATGACGTAACTTAATACAATGTAACACAAGTATAACAAAACAAGATCACGATATGACAAAAACCTTGATTGAAAGCTCATAAACAATGAGATTATAAATCGCAACTTATCAGCAGTAATACGGCCACGTTAAAAGGCAGACTGCAAACCGTGCAGACTCTGCAGACCGGGGTGTGGACAAAACGTGGCCTAGGCCATGGCCTACCCTGTGGCCTACCCTATGGCCTACCCTGTGGCCTACCCTATGGCCTACCCTGTGGCCTACCCTGTGGCCTACCCTATGACCTACCCTATGGCCTACCCTGTGGACTACCCTGTGGCCTACCCTGTGGCCTACCCTATGACCTACCCTATGGCCGACCCTATGGCCTACCCTATGGCCTACCCTGTGGCCTACCCTATGGCCTACCCTATGGCCTACCCTATGGCCTACCCTGTGGCCTTCGCTATGGCCTACCCTATGGCCTACCCTATGGCCTACCCTCTGGCCTACCCTGTGGCCTACCCTATGGCCTACCCTATGGCCTACCCTGTGGCCTACCCTGTGGCCTACCCTGTGGCCTACCCTGTGGCCTACCCTATGGCCTACCCTATGGCCTACCCTGTGGCCTACCCTGTGGCCTACCCTGTGGCCTACCCTATGGCCTACCCTGTGGCCTACCCTGTGGCCTACCCTATGGCCTACCCTATGGCCTACCCTATGGCCTACCCTGTGGCCTACCCTGTGGCCTACCCTGTGGCCTACCCTATGGCCTACCCTGTGGCCTACCCTGTGGCCTACCCTGTGGCCTACCCTATGGCCTACCCTATGGCCTACCCTGTGGCCTACCCTGTGGCCTTCGCTGTGGCCTACCCTATGGCCTACCCTATGGCCTACCCTCTGGCCTACCCTGTGACCTACCCTATGGCCTACCCTGTGGCCTTCGCTATGGCCTACCCTATGGCCTACCCTATGGCCTACCCTCTGGCCTACCCTGTGGCCTACCCTATGGCCTACCCTGTGGCCTACCCTGTGGCCTACCCTGTGGCCTACCCTATGGCCTACCCTGTGGCCTACCCTGTGGCCTACCCTATGGCCTACCCTATGGCCTACCCTATGGCCTACCCTGTGGCCTTCGCTATGGCCTACCCTATGGCCTACCCTATGGCCTACCCTCTGGCCTACCCTGTGGCCTACCCTATGGCCTACCCTGTGGCCTTCGCTATGGCCTACCCTATGGCCTACCCTATGGCCTACCCTCTGGCCTACCCTGTGGCCTACCCTATGGCCTACCCTATGGCCTACCCTGTGGCCTACCCTGTGGCCTACCCTGTGGCCTACCCTGTGGCCTACCCTGTGGCCTACCCTGTGGCCTACCCTATGGCCTACCCTGTGGCCTACCCTGTGGCCTACCCTGTGGCCTACCCTATGGCCTACCCTGTGGCCTACCCTGTGGCCTACCGGTGGTCAGATTTTTAAAAGGATAGCATTGCTGGAAACCTTCATGGCCAGAAATCCGTGACAGTCAGCGGTTTGGAACGGGAGCTCATGTATGCGAAAAAACTTCCTTCGGATATGTCACGCAACAGCAGGTTTTTTTCTTGTACAATTTCGTGCCATTCTTTTAAAAGAGGATAGGGAATTTCCAAGGTTAAAATCGAACATTTTGTCCAGGATCTACCTTCATACTTTAAAGCATCACTTTTGTGAGCTAATTCCCATCTCTGTTCCGCTAAAATATCTTATTAGGTTTTTTCGCATTTTGTTTAGTGCGGAAGAAAACCCCAACAAGTTACAATAATGCAAATGATAGATGTCTCATAACGAGTTATTTTTCCATCCCTTTCATCAACCCCACAGTCAGAGCTATTTTACGCTATGTCATGACTTCTCAACCCAAATGATCGATGATGCGGATTTCGTGATTGACGCAAATGGACATAAAGGATCTAACCCATACTGAAGGGACCATAGCACAGAGAGAAAGAACAGTAGTTTGCTCCGAGTCAGGTTTTTAATATATTTGACCTCATTCTAGTAACAATCCTGTTATAAACGCTGAAACCATGACTATTCCAGTTACATTTAATGCGCAGACGATTACTAACCTAGACTCGTCTATATCTTTATTTTCAGATTTATGGCATTACTTCACGAATATTGTCCAAAATCCTGGACATATTTAGTGCTTGCCCTTTTATCGTCTGGTTCCCCGTCAGCCATTTTCTGTTTTTGGTATCATAGTAGCGATCCAGAACGTTCAAAGACCATGGTATGTTAGCGTTGTGCAGCTCGGCAACAAAGAAACGGGCAAAGTTGATGGCTTCCGATTCGGTTATCGAACCATTTGCGTTATCTTGCGGCATCCACGCTCCGAGATATGTCAGCAAACCGTTTTCCCCCTTTTGATAATCAGTTGCGTGTTTAATTGCAGTTTTGACATTGTTTTGGCCTCCAGAACTGCCGTCACTGCTCCAGTACTTCTGGGAACCAAGCACTTTGTTTGGACCAGAGGCATAAAGATGCCACTCAGCCATCATATATTTATCATTTTCATGGATTTTTGAATCAATTTTAGATAAGTCCTCGGCAGTTTTTCCGGGAGATCCCAAAATCAGAATACGCTGAGGGTTGTTCCCACCTGTACGTCGGATTTCGTGCGTCACGTTCATGGTCCATCGGTTATATTTCTCGGTATTCTGGCGAAGACTCTCGTCATTTTTGTTATTTCGTTTGCAAGTGTCTTTTCCCAGTTCTGTAAAAAGATTAAAACTCAGTCTATAGTCCTTGTCCTTTAACTGCCGTGCTACCGCTGTCCACCAATTCACGTAGGCTTTAAAGTCCTTTTCCATGGCGCAGGCCTCTGCTTGATGGTGAACCCAGGAGATGATTGGAATCACATCATGTTTCAGACAATGGTCGACAACGGTCGTCAGGTCGCTTAGAAACTGTTTGAATTTCACGGTAGAGTAGTCATAAGAGTAGAGATCTGCCCTGCATCGAAGTCTTAAGTTGCTAAAGCCTTTCTCGTGGACGTCTCTGATGTTCTGTTCCGAGTACTTTTTCATCGGCGTCTTCGTTTTGAACCAATTCGTAGAAAATCCTGCTCTGATAATCCCTGCTTGGTACTGTTCCGGGGTAATTGGATCATTTACGTTCACTACTGCAAAAAAAAATTAAATCGACCAAAAATATTAGAACGAACATTGTCGAATGTCTGGTTTACAACAGAGTTCGTTCAACAAGCGAAAATAAACAACGATCCAAAATTTTGACATTTCAATTCTATATCATAAGAAGACCAATGATATTAGTCGAAATGACAATTGGAAAAACAGTTTCATCGAATCTCGAAAAGTATCCCAAAACAGACGAAAATATTCAATTTGGTCTAGAGATTTGGTCTCAAGCATCGGAGCGCTGAATCCGCAGGGCTAAGGTTTGATTCTTTGTAAGGATTTGAATTTTTTTTTGTTACACGCTCATGACACACACAAAAAAACAAAACGTCTAGACAACGAGGAGTCCCTCTTTTCGGCGAAGTCCTTAACGCGAGTAAAAACATTAGTGAAAAAAAATTGATGTTAGTTTGCCGCGGGAAGCTATTAGAGTAAGCTCCCGCGGTGCATCGACTTCACTCCAAGGGATGCCTTCTAATTAAATCATGGCTACCAGTTTCTAGCAAAGAAAAGGTGGAGCTTCATCTCTTTACCAGTAGTTTTAAGCAATTCGTTAAAGGTCTTTCATTTCTAACGAATAACTAACAAAATTTGAAATTTACATCGCGACCTTAAACTGCAACTGTGCGCAATTTTATTAATCGTTTTCGTGAGCCAATGATTCTCTTTCAGATATTTACGTGATGGAATACAAAGTAAACTCTTCACATCACATTTTAATTAAAAATTGTCTTTGGACCCACCTGTTTCCCCGGTTATGAAAACCATAAACGGCAGGAAAGCTGAACTTAACAGGACCAATGATCTGAACATTTCGTCTCCTTTAGTTGATTTGTTTCGATCTGTATAAAGGAATTTAAAAACTACATTTAGGGCTTTGTGTCCGAGAAAAAAACGTCGTTTACTGAGTTCCGGGATTCCTGAGTGAAGTAACAATTATTATAACATACGGCGCAGATTGATATTTCCTTAAAGTATACTTCAATAGAAGATTTTAATATAAAAATCGTACAATTTCAGAAATTCCATCACAAACCTACGAAATTTTCTGGCCGTAAATTCTAGTGATGTAAAATTAAAGCATGTCAAAGTCTCGTGTATGCAGGAAATTCGTTCATTTTTGCTTCCTATTTGCAAATTTACAATTCTACGAATAAAGATTTGATCTCGAAACGGCTTGGTCGGTTTTGCTTTGTTTTTCATTCATAGTTTTTGGGTAGATCGCGATTACCTCGGAAACCCGACAAAATAATGATAAAACACTTTCTTCAAACACAAGTTGTGTCTGATGTGTTCATGCATGCGGCTTTTGGCTGTGCGTATACAGTTATCGAGTTTGCATGCATTTTGGAAGTTTAGAGAGCACTCAAGGAGCTAAACTTGTTCTCGACTGCACCTGGATATGCGTTTTCTTACCTGGATATGTATGCTCTCTGATATAACGCGGTTCATTACATTTTTACACCAGCACTCCACTATATGTTACGAACTGACAGCCTGCATCATAAAGCCGCCGTTTTGCATATCCTCTGCGACCACGCAATATTATTGGCCCCTCCTCTCCCCTCCCCGTTAACCTACCGTTATGGTTGAGTGCTGTAATATTTGCAGTGTTTCGTTCCCTCGGACGTTGGAAATCGTGTTAGCGACCTCTTAGTATACCCCGCCTTTTCAGAGACAGATAACTGTGCAACAGCGTATTCGTTCGACTCTTACTGATCTTATTTATATGTTCTTTAAAATTTGACCACCGGTAGGCCATATGGTAGGTCATAGGGTAGGCCACAGGGTAGGCCACAGGGTAAGCCATATGGTAGGCCACAGGGTAGGCCACAGTGTAAGCCACAGGGTAGGCCACAGGGTAGGCCACAGTGTAAGCCACAGGATAGGCCACAGGGTAGGCCACAGGGTAGGCCACAGTGTAGGCCACAGTGTAGGCCACAGGGTAGGCCACATGATAGGCCACAGGGTAGGCCACAGGGTAGGCCGCCTATCTTGAACTCTCTGAGATCTACCAGAGAGATAGTTCCTGAGTAGAGCGCCACTGTTCTTTAAAATCTGACCACCGGTAGGCCATAGGGTAGGCCATAGGGTAGGCCACAGGGTAGGCCACAGGGTAGGCCATAGGGTAGGCCACAGGGTAGGCCACAGTGTAAGCCACAGGGTAGGCCACAGGGTAGGCCACAGGGTAGGCCACAGTGTAGGCCACAGGGTAGGCCACAGTGTAGGCCACAGGGTAGGCCACAGTGTAGGCCACAGGGTAGGCCACATGGTAGGCCACAGGGTAGGCCGCCTATCTTGAACTCTCTGAGATCTACCAGAGAGATAGTTCCTGAGTAGAGCGCCACTGTTCTTTAAAATCTGACCACCGGTAGGCCATAGGGTAGGCCATAGGGTAGGCCATAGGGTAGGCCACAGGGTAGGCCACAGGGTAGGCCATAGGGTAGGCCACAGGGTAGGCCACAGTGTAAGCCACAGGGTAGGCCACAGGGTAGGCCACAGGGTAGGCCACAGGGTAGGCCACAGTGTAGGCCACAGGGTAGGCCACATGGTAGGCCACAGGGTAGGCCGCCTATCTTGAACTCTCTGAGATCTATCAGAGAGATAGTTCCTGAGTAGAGCGCCACTCTTGTCATCCATACCGTAGACCTTGAGCTTGGAAAGAAGGAGTGGATACTGAATAACGTCAAACGCTTTGGAGAGGTCCATAGAGACCACCGCAACGAGCTCACCTCTGTCGCGCATCATCCTCCAATCTTCCGTCAGCCTTAGCAATGAGGTCTCACAACTATGAAGCTTTCTGTAAGCGCTAATGAAATCTGAAAGCATTTCGAGATAAAATCCATGCATCTGGCCTGCTAGAAGCTTTTCAAAAATATTGTTCACAACGGGGAGCACTGGCCTGTTCCCAGTTGGCTTGTTAGCTCAATTGGTAGAGCGCTGCACTAGTATCGCAGAGGTCAGTGGTTCGAATCCCGTACAGGCCTGATTTTTTTCAGGTCTGATTTTCGCTATTGCATAAATAGCGCTATCTACTGCGAAGGATCGTGCATCATACGTATTTAATACCGCAGTTCAAAATATATGAACTTCATATATTCATTGTATCTGATACTGGTCTCTATCACAACAAGGTCACCTTCGGCCTCACTCTAAATCAGGGACTGGGCAACTAAGTACACGACTGTAAAACGGGCTATTGTGAACTCTTCTCTGAATAAGGAACGGGCACTTTAGGCGAGAAGAGACTGAGACGAGTCCCAGACGATACAAGGCGTGTCTCGAAGTGTAGCACGGTGCAACCCCTTCTCACCGTACTAAATTACACTTATTTACCTTGAAGAGCCCAATTCAATCAGTAAACCTTAAAATTACCTCTTCTCCCTACTGTTGTAAAGATCACCGCGCTTAAATCAATGGGTGGGTAATAATGTGCGATCAATCTAAAGTTACAAAATAGTATGGAAAAGAATTTTAAAATTGCAAGTTTTCTGTTCCTGCCCAATAAAATGCGACACTCGAATCAACTTAAATTTCAGTAGGTCTGCTGAATTATTTTGCACATATTTATTTAAAAAGGTATTCGTCGAAGAAGTAATAGCGATCTTGTCATGGCACGAGAGACAACTGTGAAATGGTTGACGCACCAGGTGGTGGATGGGGCGCTTCACGCCGTTTACATCGAAAAGTGGAACGATCAGCTTTGAAAATAAAAATTTCACCTGTGGAATGGGAAAGGGCAAAGGTTTTTATTTCTTCAACTGCACTCTTAAGGAGTGGTGTCTTTTTCTGGCAATGTTATAAAAAGATTAAGATTCTTTAAGCCAATGTCGCCTTTCCCTGGCCTGGTGTATTGACACCGAACTCTCCTCCTCTGGATTTGACGAATGTCTCGTATCTAAAAAAAAAAACAAAACAAACAATAAAATAATTTCAAAATGAGTCCATCTTTCCGTTAGTATAAATACGACTATAGTCCAAAATGCTGGAAGACGATGAAATCTTTTGACCTTAAAATGATACACTAAGCCTTCATGATCTTTATTCCATTATCTAAATCTAGAGTCTAAAAATTTGACACTAGTGTCTAAAATCGGAAACCTGTGTCCAAAATCGGACACCTGTGTCCAAAATCGGACACTTGTCTCTATAAACGGACACTAGTGTCTAAAATCGGACATTAATGTCCTAAATCGGACACTAGTGCCTAAAACCAGGCATTAGTGTTCAAAATCGGACGGGAAGGTGTCCGATTTTAGACACTTATGTTGTAATTTTTATTCCTTATCACTGTTGCCATGTGGCTGTCAATTAACCATCAAAATGGACATACATAGCCTGGTATCTGCGTCTTTCACTATCTGACACAGATGGACCAACCGATGATGCTGCTTGTAACAAATCGGATTGGTTGATTTGTATTCCAAACGTTGCCTCATGCGTCGCTGAATCAGATTGTAATGTCTAACAACACACAAAAGATCAAATTTAGATAAACTATATTAATTATTTTTTCAATCGTGCAATGAAAGTTGTTATGCCTAAACTGGACAACCCTAAACTTTGCAAATGCCTAAACTGGACAATCTTTAAACTGGACAATCCCTAAACTGGACAATCCCTACACTGGACAATCCCTAAACTGGACAATCCCTAAATTGGACCATCCCTAAACAGACCGGAATGAAAGATATTAGCATACAAGACAGTAAATGGTTTGAACCACAGGGTATCATTTGATCGTGTAGTCGCACCGTCCGGGTGAAGGCAGTCCTCAGAAACACTGTCGCCAGTTGTGATGACTGACGTTTCGACAACCTGATCGAGTTTCATAAGTCCAGTTCGTGTAAACCGACAACATTCCCTCTCTGGAATATGCTTACACGGATCATCTGACTACATAATCACAAAAGGAAGATAGCCGCAAAGAAGGAAAACAATTGCTTACAGAAGCAAACCGAATTATTGTTCACTCGTTACTAAAAAGAAAAAACATGTCCCTGAATACAGAGCTACGAACACGTAAATTCGAACTAAACGCACGTAGATGAGAAAAAATTGAATATATAGTGGTACTTGGTATTCAAAGTTCCAAGGGTCCATTTTGTGTTACGTTCTGGTGACAGAGTTTTTGTCTTCTTTATTTCCTTAAAAAGGAAATATGTCAGGGCAGTTGTGGTGACAAAATCATTCCTGCTGAACGTACTGGCTCGCAATAGGAAAGACCGGCGGTCTTTTATATGCGTATAATCAATGAAATCCTCCAATCAATTAAAATCTTTACCTTTCTTTCGCTCTTTCTATGCTGTAAATTATCATGGAGAATTGTGATCTGATAAGAAAACAAAGTAAAAACATAACTTCGCACCAACTGTTTCACTTCATGAATTCAAAATGAGTACTGAGCGAAAACACGAGAGTAGGAGTTCGTACTTAGGGAGGGGAGAGTTCGTACACAAGGGTTCTTAACGCATTTAAAGGTAGGGCAAGTTGTTTAATTATCGCTGAATCGCATTTTCTTGACTACGGGGCGGGTCAAATATACCTCAGGACCCTCCTTGGCGGTGCCTTTCTGTGACATGAAGTCCAGGGGTATCAGGACCCTACCTCTGAACGAAGTTTCGTCAGCTCCTCCGTTGATAGCTGTGTTGATCCTTCAGTTAAGCTTGGAACATAAATAATATCATCCCTGTCGTCGTCTATAACGATATCTGTATCCGCGCCTATGTTATGTTTCTCAGTGCTTTCCATTTCAGTAGTTTTGAACGCTCCCTTGTAAAGCAGACTGTTCGTGGTTTTCCTGTGGATTGCAGCCAGCTGGGCGTTATACAGAAGAGCTTTGAAATCAGCTCCAGTGAAGTGTTCACACAAGTCTGAAATAACGGCTAGATCAATATCCTCTGACAGGGTCACGGACCTGGATAAAGCTTCCAGGATCTGTAATCTCTCTGACTGAAAGAAAAAAAAAGCCCCAACTTTTTCTTAGTTCGTACAAGAAAGATCAAGTTGAAAGACAGGATATCCAAACTTGGCCTTACCACTGAGGTAATCTGTCTTACGCTTATTTAAGATCAATCAGTGCACTTGAATATATGAAAATCATATATGTGTACTGCGGTTTCAAGAAATGTATGAAAGCGATCCTCGCAGTAATGAACCCTACTTTTGTTGTAGTGGAAAAAAGGCCTGAAAAAAATTCAGGCCCCTACGGGATTTGAACCCATGAACCCTGCGATACAGGTGCAGCGCTCGACCAACTGAGCTAACAAGCCAACTGAGGGCTAATCATTATGTTGGTTCGTATCAAACCCGTAGAAGTGATAATATTTAAGATCAGGACCATCATCACGGCGTGAATTTGGCTTACGTGGATATCACATGCGTCATCTGTTCGTTTCCCATCAAAATAATTCAAGCCACGAGTAAAATTTCATCGCAGGACGCCAGATGCCCTTTGTTTCAAGGAAACTACTGGGGCACGACTTAATTAAAGAAACTTTCAATTTAGTGTCGTATAACCAAAACCAAAGAAATCACAACAGCTAAACAGAACGGAGGAGATTATCACACGGAAACATCGAGGACTCAGAGTACAAACAAACGAATTGCCTGAAGCGTGGAAACTCCTCATTGCCTTCTTTTGACTCTTTGTTTCAATGGACTTGTGCTAAATTTTGTTTTGTTTTCACGACACACAAATGTACTAAAAAAAAAAAAACGCTCTTACCTTGGTTGGTATACCGCAATACAAACACTTATCCAATCGTCCTGGCCTAAGAAGAGCGGGATCAATCAAGTCTGGTCGACTGGTGGCAGCCAGGATATAAACACCGTCCAGTCCCTCCACTCCATCCAGCTGAGTAAGAAGCTGATTCACCACTCTGTCTGTTACACCAGTGCTGTCGTGTCCACGTCGAGGAGCAAGGGAGTCAAACTCGTCAAAGAAAAGAATACATGGCTTGGCACTTTGAGCTCTGCAAATAACAAATTGGGTGTGATCGTGGAAACTTTGTTATGTCTTGCTTCGCTTTTGTGAAATTCAACCGCTCTATTTGTCATGCGCTACAAAAGCTAGGGTAAGCCCTGAAGGCGTGGAACATGGGCTCCAGTGCAGCCTTCTCCTTAACCTTAACGCTGAGTTGTCAGGTGGGGACGCGTGTCACAGTGCAACAGCAAAATTAGTGCGCATGCGCAGTGCGCTTGAGCAAAACATTTCCACAGAAAAACGACGTGGATAATGGCGTTAATTTAAAAATTCCACCTAGTATTTGTTACTTTGAGAAGCAAAGGCTACCTGCTAAGTTTTTTTCATATAAAGAGGTTTCTTCGAATCTATTCTATCACGTATCTTTTCGTGAACAAAGAATACATCAGTGTTGCTGACAACGAGTGGGACATTTTGGGATTCCAGTCTAGTGTATGTGAGTGTACGTGGTATTGGCTCGACGTTAATTTCCTGTCTCATTGTGGGAGAGAGCCTGTTATTGCCTCCTCTAAGAGAAGTGGGAAAATACGACGACAAACAACCCTGAAAGCTTCGTATTTTGTGATAAGTTAAGAGACAGTACTATTTACCTTGTAAACATGTCTCTGACCGCTTGTTCACTGGCTCCAATATACTTGCTCAGTAGCTCAGGACCTTTGATACTGATGAAGTTGAGCCCACACTCTTTAGCAACCACACCAGCCAACAGTGTTTTGCCAGTGCCTGGTGGTCCATAGAGAAGAAGACCAGACCGCATGCGCAGGGGACATTTACTGAAAAGCCACGAGTACTACAATGGAAATGTAAATATGGTTGGCTTTCAGGTACCAAACAGATTCTCTTTGCTCGCATTTTTCCTAATTTTTGATAACGCGTTCATTTTACCGTTAGCTTTGAAAAGTTTAACGTACAAAAGAAAAATATTCTGTTTTTTTATGCCCACTCTTACGTCCAGATAACACCAAATAACGTTGACTGAAAACTGACAAAAGATAACCATCCACGCTGGAAAACGGGTAAAGCGTTTCCCTTCTACACTTCAACCATCGACAGAAAAGCTTAACGTTCTGCATCCTTGGCACGCGCAACAGGAAAAAAAAATAGCAGAAATGTGACATCCGCGTTCAAAAATCTCATTTTTCGGTAAACAATTTACTTAGATTAGTGTGGAGGGAAGGCCAAAACGAAGAAAGAAAGTTGAGGTTGCCTATCTCTCATGGGCATTGTGGCTGATATGCATTTCTTAACCGTGAGATACCTAAGAGAACAGAGATGTACCTTTGTTGGCCACAGGAGGGTCTCCATGAGGGCTGCTTTTACAGCAGCTAGTCCTCCCACATCAGACCAGCCTAACTCTCCCGCAGTATGTAAACTAACTCCCCTAAGCGCTGTAGGGGTAAATCCGTTAAGAGCTTTCTCAAAATCATCGGTAGTAATTTCAGAGAAAATTCCTCCATCTGTTGAAAAAAAGAAAGAGACAAGAAAGTGAACGATAACGAAGCCGTCGTGATCACAGTTAACACCAACCAAGTACACAAGTACCTTTCTCTTTTAATTTCGTGTGAAAAAAAACCGCCTCCTGGTTAGCTCAATTGGTTAGAGCATTGGACTGCTGTGCGGGAGGTCGAGGTCGATGGTTCGAACCCCGGCCGGACCAACACTCAAGGTCTTAAAATAACTGAGGAGAATGCACTACCTTTCTTTAATGTCAAGAAATGGATAGACATTCTAGTCTTCTCGGATAAGGACGAATAAACCGTAGGTGCCGTCTCCGGCATCTGTTAATTAGTTGATTTGGTTAGGCAGGGGACGTTAAAGAACCCCACTCACGAGATTACTGTGATGTGGTCTGGCCTGTTTACTGGGAATTGATGGGAGGGGGAGGGGGCATCTTCAAATAAGTTCCCTTCAATTGTTTGTAAACTGCTGATGCAGTCCGGCAAAAGTCCGCCGAAAAGTGTTGTGATGCGCATTTGATCATATCCACATGTTAATTTGCGCAATATAAAAGTTAAATTACAGTGACGGATCCAGGGGGAGGGTCCGGGGGAACCGGACCCCCCCCTCCCTATCAGACCTGACGCCTACAACTTTGAGACTGAAATTCTTACATCGACAGGATCGTATATCACTTTTTAACTGGTTGATTTTTTTAATGAATCCAAGTAAACGGTAAGCGGCCAAGGCATTATAACGTGCAACCGCGACTGGTGAGAGGGGGACGTGGGAGAGAAAGTAATCTGCCTCGAAAGAGTCAAACAGTCCTTTCTGAACCAAAGTTTGGACCCTCCCAATCAAACATTCCTGGATCCGCCCATGAATAATAATAATAATAATAATAATAATAATAATAATAATAATAATAATTATTATTATTATTATTATTATTATTATTATTAAAAACAATCAGATGCCTTCTGTTCCTCACCTGCCGACATTTTCATCTTTCTGACCGCCGCTTGGTGTAAGGCTCGGTCGATTAATGATTGTAGATCTTTGGGTGAGAATCCTTCAGTTTTCTTCGCCAATAAACTAAAATCAGAGAAAAGAAATCATGTTCTAAGAAAGACAGGAATGATAGTACGGCAAATGGTAATATTTTTGTGCTTAATTAAGTAATTAAAGATGTAAACATTGATGTCATGAAAGTACTTTTTTATTAACCCTTTGAATGCCAAGGACGTATATATACGTCCTAAAATAGGACCCTCAGATACCGAGGACGTATATATACGTCCTCTGACAAGCATTTTGTTTCTTTTCTCGGTCGTTCAAGGTTTTTATCCGTGGTTGTTTCAAAGGACCTGGGAACAATTTGAGAATCCGCTGACCACAGAATTTTGCACTGTGGCACAACATAACACCCAGAAGGCTTTGTTTATTTTCGCGGCAAATCCTTGCCAAATCCAACATGGCGGCCAGCACACGTCGAATGACAGCTGAGGAAGTTTTGGTAGAAGTTTTCGCTGATAGAGACTCTGATATGAGGAAACGAAAGGCGATATGAGGCGAAAGGTGATATGAGGCGACGAAAGTGATGGAGATGTTTCAGAGTACAATGAAAGTATTTCGAGCTCGGAGGATGAAGATGAAAGCGGGGAAGAAGTCGAAGAGATCGACGAACTCGAAAGCGAGAATGAAAATAACGAAGATAGTGAAAGTGAGGAGGACAATGTCGCAGCTAAAAAGAGTTATACAATGCCAAAGGGCTCAAATTGTTGAGTAAAATTATTTTATGAAAAATCCAATATGGCCGCTGGTTGCGAGGCATGCACCTGGGTTGGCATTCAAAGGGTTAAAACAATGTAAGAGAAGTGATTACCTTTTAAGATCTAACAGAAAACCGGTGTTCAGAGACTTAATTTTGCGAAACGTTTCTACGTATTGCTCCGTTACTATAGTCTTGCTTTAAGCCGAATTAATGTGGAGAAAAACACTCTTCACAGATGTGGATTTGGAATAATGTGCACAGTTATACTGCAATGCACAGTCCAGACTGTAGACGTCGTTTCTATACCCAAGGTATGCCCACACATACAATTCGTACTTGCTAATAGGTATATTTCAAGTTTCTTCAAAAGGGTCCTCAAGAGTAGAAAGTTGACTTTTCCTCGAGTAGCTTGGATTTTCTCCGCAGGAAACTATGTTTCTATCTTCACCTGAGTTCCGATATATCACGATCTCGGTGACGAAACAGTCTGGCCATCATCGCAGACAGAATCTGTTGTCTTTGGTCAGCATCAGGGGGGTGGATCTCCGCACGGCATTGGAACACGTGACATCCTTGCGATGTCAGCAATGACGGGTGTAAAGAGTCATGTGACTTACTGGTTGCTATAACAACTATCCTGCTGTTGTTATTGATTTCTGTGTTGATAAGATCCTTAAATACTGCAGAATGGAAAGAAATAAAGAGACATTGTAAGATACTAAAAGCAGTATTAAACATAAATACATAATAGAGATGAAAATCTAAGAGTAATTTGAAGCAGGTTCCATCAGCCACGCCTTGTAAACTAGGCAGCAAGGCCCAGTTTCCTCACAACGACACCATCAAGGATAAGATTCAACAAAAAAAAAAACCTTTCTGCATCTGTTTTCAATTGAGAGTGGCAAGTTATCTTGGATTGCATTAATTTTGTTTTCCATTTTTGTGCTTTGTGACTGGGCTTAAAAACTAATCCAATCTCTCAATCAATCAGATGCAAAACCATAAAAAAATTACACCTGGATCAGCTGGATTTTCCTTCACTGCAAGCAGTTTGGTAGTCTTCATTTCAAGTTCTCCCTGGCTCTTTGTGGTCTTTGATTTTTGTTGCTTTAAGCTTTGCTCATACCTTTGTTTGACACTCAATGTCATGCTACACTTATCACTATTAGGGTACATTATACATTTTTTTGGAAAAGCTGATGGCCTGTATAGAATATTGGCCTTTTACCCAATATCATTCTTGACACCATCTCACCTTGAGTTAAGCGATGTTTGTACAAAGCTTCTCCACCCATCTCTTGGAGGGCACTTGGGGCAGACAGAACTTGATCTAAATCATCAAACAAGATAACAGATGGTTGATGCCATGCAGCCTCCATAAATATCTGCTGCCACTGTTTTTTAATGGTATCAACTCTTTTTCCTTTAAAGATGAAAAAACAAAAACCCATTAATTTATGATGTTTAATGCAACATACATACTGGAGAGTTTCAATAAAAGCTGGTCAACTGGCACAGCCTCCTATGCACCATTGGCAGCAACTTGTGGAAAAAGTCAATGAAACCCCTGACTTTATGTGCAAATGTACCCACAATGAAACAGTACTACACATTCATTATAATCATGGACAAAAATAAGCTAATTCTACAAAGTAACAAAATAGGCTATGAACAGTCCCCTGGGTGAGTCGAAAAAAAGCCATGAAAAAAAATTGACCTAAGCGCACAGGAGGAAGCTCTAGTTTTGGTGTGTAAGTCAAAATTAGAGCTTCCAAATACGTACTAACGTCATTTTTCTTCATGGATTTTTTTTTACTTGTGCAGCACATTTCATCAAAAAGGAGGGACTGCTTGTAGTCTAGCAACAAAGTAAAGAAAAGAATTACCTCTAAAAGGAATACAATCCACTAACGTTACATGAGCACACACAGGCCACTCCTGAAGTTGGTGACATACTGCATGAGCAAAGGATGTCTTGCCACAGCCAATCCCTGCTCCTGTACCACTGCCGCAAACTAGTACAGCCCCACCACACAGCCCTGTGATAATGTTACCTCCCAGTTGATTGGATAGTGGTCGCTGTCGTAACACTGATAGAGCATGATCCACACACTTGCGGAAAACATCTGTTACACCCCTTAAACAGAAATCAATAGCTTATGTGAGCTTGAGTTCACCACTATCATAAGCTGTAGGACTAGCAAATTTTTTCTTTCTTTATGAGAAGGAAAGACAGTGCAACTAATAATATTTATGGAGTAACTTTTTTTGTTTGTCAACCTTCTAATCACAAGAAGCAGCCCTAAAACTCCAAGGGTTAACCCTATGACCTCTAAGAGTGACTAAAATCTAATTTCTCCTTACAATATCACCCCTGAATGACACATTAGGGCCATGAGAATAAAGAAAACAATCACTAACCTAAGTAACTCTTGATTATTAAACAAATTCTCCTTGTCAAGCAGTATGGAGAATATGCATACTGATCTTGTGGTTTAAAGGGTTGATCAACCCCCGAAGTTGTATGCCATGCTCTAACATTGTTTTCCACTCATGAACTTCATTCTAAACATTTTCTTACCCCAAATCATTAAAGCTATGCCTTGGAAAATGTGGCTTGATTTCTTGAGCACTTATAGATTCATAGAAACCCTTCAAAGAGTTTTGCAGTGTTCCTATGACAACTGTCACATTGTTCAGAGTCTCAGGGGTGAGGTGATAATAACATGGCTCATCTGTTGATGTTGATGTCTCCTGATGACTTAGCACTTTAACTACAAACTGACAAAGTTGGCCTTAAAATGAAAAACAGAAAAATATACATTGCTTAGAACTAAGATCTTGTTAATTTGCATGCAAAATTGAGTAGGAGTGCGATCTTTGCAGTAACGAACACTACTTAAGCAGTAGTGAAAATAAGGCCTGAAAAAAATTCTGGCCTGTATGGGATTCAAACCCTAGGTAGAGCATATGGATACTGTAAGAAAAAGAAGTTCCCTTTGGTCAATTTGTTGGTAGACAGTATAAATGTTAATACCTCATTTTAAAACTTGCTTATTTGGTTTTACCACCAGAGTTGATATTAAGTTAATGTAAATTGGCTACTGCAAAAGGTTTCTGAAGCTGGTGTATCTAGCATAAGCCCTTCATCAGAGCAAATGGCAAAGAGCTAACACTCCAAATTACAACTTACGAAACCCTTAAGTACATTCAACTCACTTGATAAAACCAAACGAACTTGAGATACCCCTGCCAACACAGTACCACAGTTTCTTCATAGAAACTTATCCCATACTAACCTTGAACATCAAATGACATTAGTGTTCCACTGCAGAGTACAAGAGGTACTTCCACATTGCACACAGAGCTGATCCAGCCTTCAAAGGCATCCACAACAGCATCAGATGAAATATCCTGAAGCTTGATGAAAAAAACAAACAAACAAACAAACATCAACATACATGACTGATATTCATTTTTTCCAGTGGGACATGGTAAAGAATCCTGCAATCTAAGTGCTTCTTTGTGCATGGTCATGGTTAACATTTTTTGGGATTTTTTTGTTTTCATTTTTGCTGTCCTCTGGAAAACAAAACTTCTGAAATATCATTTACAATAAGTATTTTTTCCCTTAGAGCATGCTAAGGAATCCTGTAATCTGATTGGTTCTTGGTGCAGTCTATCCACCTCTGTACATTGGTCATGGCAGCAGTTTTTGTGCCCCTCAGCCTTCAGTGCCTTTCCTTTGACATATTTTCTACAATAAAATTACCTTCTGTTCAGTTTCTGCTAAGGGATGCAAAACAACTCCTTGGAAGTCTGTTGGCCCAGATGAGATATTCTGAATTTTAACTAAACACAGATCCCTTGCTCCAAGCATTTTGTAGAGTTCTTTGGTCAGAGTCACATGTCCTGGAAGTACATGCTCTGCCACGCCTAAATCATGGGAAGTTTGATTGACAGAAGCCTTGTTTATGCTGCTCGTCATCACAATTCTTACAACCCAGCGAGGTGGTAGCATGTCAGGATAATTGGAAGGGGATTGGCCAGTCACTGTTAAAAAAAAACCACAAAATTTAGAAATTTCAGTCCTTTAGGTTCCATTATCCAGACTTGAAGAAAAAAAATTGAGCAGCATCTCCATGATTAGTTAATGTTGTAAAAATAAGTTGTTCTTAAAAAGGTCAAAAGAGCCACCCATAACGAAGTTTTGTGGAACACCAGCTGCAACTCAACTCTAAGTGACTGAAATTACTAGCAGCTAAATCAATGCCAATGGAAAACCACCAACTCCATGATTTGCTGTCGCCAAAATGGGCAAGAACACTCAGAAAATGGGGACATGACTTCCATTTACCCCAGATAAAGACTGAAAGATTTCAAAACATTTTTATGAACAGATGTATTTTAAATCTATATAATCGCATTTTTATACTCGATTGTACAGATAATCTTCATTTATTGTTCATTGATTGTTAAAAGAACCATGTCTGATGAGTCTACTTATTTGTAATGATAATAAAGATTACAATAATTCATTCATAATGCTCACCCTGGTTGGATTCACTGTCTGTTGAAGGCTCTTGTGACTGAGATCCTTGGTTTTCATTGTTGTTTGATGAGGATTTATTATTTTGTAAGGCAGCTCTCTCTTTCGGAGATAAAAGTCTATGTATTTGAACAGTTTTTACAACTGTGCCTTCTGGTGGTGGAAATGTGTCCCAGTTACAAGTCCACGACTTTAAAACCAGTGGCGGCAAAGATGTAAAGTCAACAAACACAGTCGTGGGTTGCAGGGAATAATAATTCACAGATGCTACAATGCTGTCTTTATTTGAGGCATCAGGGTTCCCTCTTATCTTTGGTTGCACTCTCAAATACATCTCAAAGTCAGAATCATTTACACAGCCAGTAAAACATTTTCCACCTTTATTAGTGAAAGAAAACAAGGGTTTCCAGTTCTCTTCATTTTTAATTTCTTCTGAGGTCAAGGGTTTGCAGGTCTGTTTTCCATTTACAGAGCTCTCCACATAATGAGGGTTGAATAAAGACTGCAAATAACCTGAGACTCTTGATAATAAGCCACCATTGACAATGCCATTTTGTTCTTCTGAATTTGTGGTTTTAGAAGGTGAGGGCCTTGATGAAAGCTGATCACCATTGTTAAAATGAAAAGCACTACTTGTCAAAGTATGCTTATTTTCAGCACTTGCACCTACATGAATTTCATTCTCTTGTTCTGTATTATCATTGCCAGAATGAACTGAAACATGCTGAGGTTTTTTTCCTTTAGAAAATGTTCTTGTTTTTGGCATTACAATCACTTCAGTAAACTCATCAAGTCTGACACAATTGGCATTGGGCTCAAGATCAACTGTAAATGAGAAATAAACAAGACTAATGACACTGGCCTCACTGGTATAGTAATTAGAGTAATAATTAGAAATAATAACATTATAATGAGACTAGTTCATTTCAAACTATAACTTGAAGATGGCAACAGTCAAACCCCACCAGAATAAAGGAAAATATCACATAGAGCAGTTCTCAACTCAGAATTAAAACACACAAACTGCCCGAATTGTGCATTATGTAAGTAAATAAGTCATCATTTGTGATAGGTTTGTATCTGATTGGCTGACCATACTGTAAGTATTTAGGATTAATTACAGAGCAAAGTAAAGCAAAACTAAGGGGAATCCTTGACTGCTTCATAATCTCAACAGAAATTTCCCTTTATTTTGTTGTAAGAGTTTTACCAACTTCCAACCATTTATAACTATCATAAAGTAAAAGTTTAGTCCTTCCCTTCATTTTGTTGTAAGAGTTTTATCACCTTCCAACCATTTTTAATTATAATTTAAAAGTAAAAGTTTAGTAATAACCAACTACAGATAGGCACCCAAAGAAAGAGGTGATAGGAAAAGGCCACCAAACCCTAATGTAAGGAGTGTCCATGCTCACTAAAGCATACCAATTTGGACAACCACACACATATTGTTTTCAATCCAAATTGGCAATAACTGTCCTGGGAACACCACTCTCACTTGGTTTAGAAGCTGACTTTCTATATAACCAGCATGGAGTTCCTAACAAAGAGATTAAAAGCAACAATCCTTTAGACATCTGGCTCCAGTTGTTCAAAGGGAGGATAACGCTATCCAATGGATAAATTGCTATCAAGTGGATAAGTGTTACCAAAACGTACTGCGCTATCCAACAGATAGAGATTTATCCAGTGTATAGCGTTATCCATCCTTCGAACAACCGGGGCCAGACCAAGTCTAAGAAATATGTTTTTCACAATTTTCTCTCTAAACAGATTACTTCATGTAGGCTAGAGGGATTGATCTCTACCTTAGCTCATTGGCATGTATAATGCATCTATCAATTTGAAGCTTTAACCAACCACCCCCACCAACCCCTGACATTTGAACTTTTAAAGATTGGTCTGTTCAAATTCCTGCTCCCCAGGGCATAAACTGTGTTCAAATGGAAGTATTCTATCACAGCTTTTTATTGTCAAATGAATTTCAAAAGAGTTCCTATCAAGTTATAGATAAAAATTCAAGATTTTTAATCAGGGGGTGCAGTCAGTGAAAATGGTAATCTGGTGCTTGGAGTGCAGACTGTACATTCCAGGCACAAGTGAGTCATCACATCCTAAGACCAGCATGAAATAGTCCTGTGCTGCACTCAGATCTCAGGAGAGGAACATGCTAACAACCCTAGGCCATTGTAACTTTTTCACTTACTAAAATTTCCCAATCATTGGCACTAACTGGATCCACGCTTATTCTGTTACATGATGCAATGCCTATCACAGGTTCAACTAAAACCTAAAACATACAATAGAAAATATTACCAATCAAGTTTAAAAGCTTCATGGTACTCAAGAGACTTGAACCAAAACCAGGGCATTCAAATAATGATTAAGTCAACTAAATAGCAAATACTGGCTGCTGACAGTTTTACTATAACTTTAATTTTCCCTTCAGTTTTGTCATTAACTCAAAAATACCTCACAAAACTTTGGTCATATGTTCCCCTTTAAAAACATCTTTGTCCGTCTAGGAAAACATGAACTGTAATCTTAAACTCTTCAACCCTAAGACTGACTAGCATATAATTTCTCCATACAACACCACCCCTGAGTCAAGCATTAAGGCTACAAGAATAAGTGACCAAAACAGAATTTCTCCTTACAATATCAATACAATATCAAGCAGACAAGTGATGAGAATACAGGCAAATATCAATAAGCAGGTTATTAGTTGATCCAATACCAAATTCTCCACACTAACATCATAAGAGTTGTAAATAATTAACAATTATTCCAGGAGTGCGTGTTGGATAAGAGATGATAGATAGCCAACGAGGTGCGTAGTACTGAGTTGGCTATAATCATCTCATATTCAACAAGCCCGAGTGGAATAATTGTTTCATTAAAAAAAACGCCCCCAAGATGTTAGACAAATCTTCTCGACTTTATTTTGTAAGAAGAAACCAGATGTTACATGTACAGATATTAGATTATGGTATATTGACTTATAGACCATAATGGCGTAGCAAATAAAATGTCTTGAATTGCATTATCCAATGATCCAGTTTTTAATAATAGACAATAAGGAGAATTAGTAATAAGATCTTGGAAGTGAAAGGGTTAAACAAGTTCTCCTTGTCAGCTCCTTAGGAGATGTATAGGGGACAGTTTGGAGAATATGTATACTGATGTTAGGATGTAAACGGTTTAATTTAAAAATGGCCTTCACCACCTTCCAAACAACTTGCTCCAGCCTGTAGATTCCAGAGGTAAGTGTTGACATGTCCAAAATAAAAAAAGAGCCTTGTATTTGAGTGGTAAGAATACATCTAGAACAACGTAATAATAGGGAAAGCTAAAATAATTATCAAGTTGACCAAAGTGCTTAATTGTTTTATACCTGCTGCTCGTCATCTAGTCCTAGTGCATCGGCAAATTTTTTTCCCAATTGGACAATAGATGATGAATCATTCAGGATATCACCTCTCCTACTGTGTATCACTTCACCAGACCAGCTGGTGAAAGCCTTACCATTTTCCCACTCAAGTTGGAGAGCAAATGGTTGACCCTAACATGGTTTTCAAGAAGTTAGATGTGTTAATCCTTGCAGGGTATAGATAAATAGGATTTTAAATAAGTTTCAGCTCAGTTACTTTGAGCTATCCATTGTCCCGGACGTAAAAGCATAATCATTAAACAAAGAAGGTAAAAGTTAAACTGGCTTGAAAAAAATACAGGTTTTCCTACGAAATCTTGTGTCTAGCTTTTCTAAACTTTCTCGAGTTAAGATTTTTGTTTTCAAGGATTATGAGTAACATATCAGATGGCATGAGTTAAACACATCTGTTGTGTGTCTACCCCCGAACCTACCACACCCCTGATAAGATAGCTGATGAGTGCTCCCTCTAAATCCCCAAATGCCTGCATGATCGTATAATAACCTTGTACCCGTTCTATGCATCAGTATGCACGCAAGTATCCGTTCGTAACGTACCTGAATTCGCAAGCCTACTGCCTCTGCAAGATCACCAGAAAGACTGACAAAACAGTTTTTCGACGAATTTGTTCTAACAGAAGCGGATCTAATTCGATTCATTTTCATTCAAACCTCCGGATTTCCTCCCCTAGAAGTAGTAAATTCTCAAAGAAAACGGCTGATTGAAAGTTAGCCGCCATTTTCAGCAAAATGAATACTGCAGGCTCACCCGAAGTCCTTCGAGAAAGGGAGAGAATGGAACGGGTGAGGGAAAAAGGAATGGGCCGAGGTCAACTCCCTAAGGGCAGGGAGGTATCTTCGGAATAAAAATAGGAGCAAGGAAGTAGATACGAATCTAGAAGACCTTCAAAGTTGGTCCCTACGAGCTGTTAGTGAGTTTACAATTTCACAGACTGTGAGAAGGGATATGACCCAGCTACTTGGTAATTTTAAATTTGAGGATACCGGTATACAGAGAAACCTTAACCTGGAGCTTGCCTGAAGGCTCATTTCCCATGATCTACCATCCTAGGGTAAATTGGGTCATCAACAAGCAACAAAATCATAAAATTTCATGCATCTCCAAGTTTTCCAAGGTCAATTCAACCCTGTCAAAGATATCAAAGAAAATGGGAGTATTTAGCCAGAGAGGAGCCAGTGTAAAGAGGTCAGTCTGTATTCTTTTTTTTTTTTCAACTACAGATTGATACCATAGTAGTTAACTCCTTCCTTGGTGTGTCATTACCAGTGAAATACTCAGAGTGATGTATTTTTACAGGTTTATTTTAGGTTTTTCAGGTCAAATCCAGTAAATCCAGTTTGTGCAGGTTCACCCTAGGTCTCCTCTTCCTCTTCTTCGTCAAACTCTCCTTCTTCTTCAGCTGTGGCATCCTGATATTGCTGGTACTCAGACACTAGATCATTCATGTTTGATTCCGCCTATAAAAATGAACACCCAACAAATAAGTACTTTAAGTAAATTACAAGCTGCCATGCCATATAGTTAAAGAATTACATAAAACTAAAAAAATTGTACTCTCTAGTGTGGGCAAAAGTCTGGAACAAAACAGTGGGGGATCATTTACTTTTTGAGGTTCAAAATTTGTGATCTGTTACTTCTAAGGATGTTTTACTCTGCCAGAAAGAAAATATCATATGTTATTCAAGACATTAGTACCTCTTTGAGGTCAAAATTTTTTAAAACCCATTTACATTTTAATAATTTAAAGAATGTGGACAATCCCTATTTTATTTATTTTAAACGAGCTCCCCCTTAACAAACCTCGGTAAACTCCATCTCATCCATACCCTCTCCAGTATACCAATGCAAGAAGGCCTTACGCCTGAACATAGCTGTGAACTGTTCACTAATACGCTTGAACAGTTCCTGGATGGCAGTGCTGTTTCCAACAAAGGTAGCAGACATCTTCAATCCTCGAGGTGGAATATCACACACAGCAGTCTTGACATTGTTGGGAATCCATTCCACAAAGTACGAGCTGTTCTTGTTCTGCACATTCAACATCTGCTCATCAACCTCCTTCATGGACATGCGGCCACGGAACATTGCAGCCACAGTCAGGTATCTGCCATGACGCGGATCACAGGCTGCCATCATATTCTTGGCATCAAACATCTGCTGTGTTAGCTCTGGAACTGTCAATGCTCGGTATTGCTGAGAGCCTCGGCTGGTCAGAGGAGCAAAACCTGGCATGAAGAAGTGAAGACGGGGGAAGGGAACCATGTTGACAGCTAGTTTTCGCAAATCAGCATTCAGCTGGAATAAATATTATATCAGTGGTCAACCAAAAAGATGGAAAGTGATCCTCTACCTGTCATGTGTCAGAGTGCGAACACCTGATATTTATCTCTGTAAATCTTTATCTTTATTTTACAAGGAATAAACGTTAATATAACTCAGTTTTGCTTCAATAAAAGGACTTTTAGCTCAATGTTTGTCTCATGAATCAAATTTATCTCAAAAATAAAAAATAAGCAGTGCAATGTAGGAGAGATTTCACACAAGAGCAGTCTCACAAAAATGGGAAAGGCCTGATTCAATTTTCCCATCGAAGCTGTCTGGAGAACTATAATTAAACTCACGTTACGTCATTGGAAATTATTGTTTGCGGGAGTGACCGTAGCAAATTTATTTTTGTCTGAAATCAAAATTAACGGGTAGCTGCTTTCTGCGATCAGAGGATAATAATTTTGTAGTTTTTAATAATACTAGTTTAAACCAAAAAGAAAAAATTTACCTGGCCGGGAAATCGAAGACATGTGGTAACACCGCTCATTGTGGCTGACACAAGGTGGTTTAGGTCGCCATATGTCGGGGTGGTTAATTTCAGTGTTCTGAAGCAGATGTCATAGAGGGCTTCGTTGTCAATGCAATAAGTCTCATCGGTGTTCTCAACAAGCTGATGAACCGAGAGAGTTGCGTTGTAAGGTTCCACGACAGTATCTGACACTTTCGGGGAAGGCACGACACTAAACGTGTTCATAATACGATCGGGATATTCCTCTCGGATCTTTGAAATGAGCAGTGTGCCCATCCCTGAGCCTGTGCCACCGCCAAGGGAGTGAGTGAGTTGAAATCCTTGTAAACAATCGCAGCTTTCTGCCTCCTTCCGGACGACATCTAGAACGGAATCTACCAATTCGGCACCTTCTGTGTAATGTCCTTTCGCCCAGTTGTTTCCAGCCCCGCTTTGTCCTGCAATAAATCACAATAAATGACATTAAGAGCGACTCATCGAAACCGGGCAAATGTTATCTTTTACGCTTATTAAATTGTGGATTAAAAATCGATTAGTTTACGTTTAAATCTATCGGACCTACCAAAAACAAAGTTATCAGGTCTAAAAATTTGTCCGAATGGTCCGGAGCGCACTGAATCCATCGTTCCGGGTTCCAAATCGACCAGCACTGCTCGAGGTACATATTTCCCTCCTGAAAACGAAAACCGACGAAGCGTCAAAAGACAACGCTACACTTCCGCAACGACACTTGCAAAATACCACACAAACGTCAAATGAATTTCTTCAGTTTGTTACCTGTTGCCTCGTTGTAGTAAACGTTAATTCTTTCCAACTGGAGATCTGAATCACCATGATATGTACCAGTAGGGTCGATTCCGTGTTCATCTGAAATTACTTCCCAAAACTGAAAACGAAACACAGTACCATCGTGAAATCAACAGCTTGGACAGCTGCGCGATCGATTCTCGCGCGAACAAAACTGCCTCATAGAAATGTTGTAGAAACAGCCTACCTTGGCTCCGATTTGGTTCCCGCACTGACCCGCCTGTAGATGAACGATTTCACGCATTTTGAAAGCTTTCACTGGTTAAACTCCCACGGAGAAATTAGCCACAACCCGGCTCGTGAAAAAATTACTCAAAACTGAACACTTTCGTTAACAACTGTTAACGTCACACACACGCACACGTGACAAATTACTGTATCTGATTGGTCGATTGAAATTCGTAAATTAACAGGTTATTGTGAGCAATAAGCAGCCACTTAGCAGGCACTTTGCATTCAATCAGATAATATAAGTAACACCGTGTTGAAAGGAACTCCTCAAATCGCGAAATTTTCATTGGTCCCCAGCACCCACTGTTTCTAGTAGTTCAATTCATCCTGACACTTTTTCTCCAACGGATGACATAATGATTACTTGTTTCTGTCTGGCAAGTGGCAACCAAAACACGCATCGAGATTAGTTAATACCCGTTACAGAATTGTCACGCATCTAAACCACACATATATTAACATCGTTTACCAAAATTATAACGCGCAAACTCTATGAACTCAATTTGAAGCGTGTTAATTTTCTATTTAAATCAAAATTACTGTACCACGCCGCGCAATTGGATAAGGGCAACATTTGCACATTTTTAATTCATTTCTCGTTAATCATGTCATACATTAGCTACCCTACTCCAGGCAATCAATTTGCGGTCGACGAGCAAAGAAGCGGGGCGAGCGAGAGAGAATGCGCAGGATGGTACTAAGGAGAGGAGGGTGGGAAGGACTCGCCTCGCCCCCCTCCGTTACTGATTCCCAGATCCCCGCCAATTTTCGCCTGATGACCGGAGGTAAGTTGTGGTTTTCCTGCAAGGTTTTTGTGGTAAACAGACATGCGGAAATAAAAGGAGGATACCTTTCGCCCAACTACAAGTGTGTCATTTGGGAAAGTGAAAAAGCTTAAAAGTAATTTCATCGCATTCGCGAAATTCGGTTTGAAATTATGACGCACATGATGCTTTCCTTTCAAAACTATGTTTGGAAAAGGTGTAAAATCCTGGGATTGTGGACGAAAATGCAAAAGCTGCAGTCTGGAACGATTCACATAGGACAAGTTTTCACCTTTCCAGTAAGATGTGTTCGCTGTATTCATTAGAAAGAATTCCATATCAAAGGAAACTTTCTGGAGTAGAAGTCCCCTTTAGCCGTTTGAGTGTCGTCAGTACTTCCTTAGAGGAAAGACACTAACACTTAAAAGGAAGGGAAAAATTTAACATATTTATTTTAGAGTTTGTTTTAGCCCTCGTGGCCTCATCACCAAGGTGCAACTTTGTCACAAAATTAGAACAAGTGTCCTAAAGTCAAGGGTTAATTATGAAATGAGACAAGTATGCTGCAGAAATAAACACATATCGAGAGACATGAGAAAATTGCGAAGGTAATATTAAGAAGTACGTATGTACACAATGTGAACAGGGAAGGAGTTTCCGTCATTACTCGTTTCCTACAACACGATTGGTCACATTTGCTAGAATGGCACTGTTAACAGTGGTGGCACGTTAAACATGCACGCCTTCTAAATCTTTTGTTCTGAAAGTTTCCGTGAATGACGCTCAGCTGAAAAACATTTAGCGCTTTGATGTACTTCAACAAATGTGTGCCAGCATAATCCTGTTCCGCCGGATGATTCAGCAATGGAGAAATGTCCAGGCGATTGAATGCATGTTGGATATCAAGTTTACTTGACGCTGGTCTAACGTAGGTTCTGGCTACCTACAGGAAGCTAGTTAAGGCTGGGAATGGATTCTGTTTGCTGACCACCAGTTTCTGGTGTTGGTGAGATATGTAGCCTTTAATATAACCCTGCAGAACAAATACGCGAACAAACCACATTAGCATGAGTAAACAGCTGGGGCGTAGAGGGAGCACGAACGCAGTGTACACGTTTGAATGGGAAGGGGCTGTCACGGCCACCCTCTTATCTCGCCTTTGTGTTCCAATCCGCTATTTTCGCCAAAAAGCTCAATCGATACTGCGTAGACAAAAACAGTTTACTAGCAGTGAAACTGTGGTAATACGAAGAAACAAATGACCAAATCCCTTCATCGCCTACTCGGCAAAACAACATTAGACATTACTAAAGGGTAAAAGGTAACATCTACATAAAAGACCAGCCCATGGTTATATAAAGGGCGGATAAGGCCATCCACCGGATAAACTGCTATCCGATAGCGTTACCCAGCCTTTCAACAACCGAGGCCAACAGTTTCTATGTTTCTGCACGAGCTTATCCCTGTTTCTGTAGCATGAAGTACCTGGACGTACGAGTACATCGTATTGCTACCCAACATTCAGTCAGGTCTCCTAGAAAGTTTTCCTTTTCTGTGACAGACAAAGGGTCTCGCCAAAGATAACAACACAATAACCTTGGGTGAAGTTCGACCCAACTCCTTTGATCCCAAGACTATCGCGCCGGACTCCTCGCCATCGCAGCTCCCTTCGATACATCACTGGCATTTCATGCTGGCCTTCACTTACTAATTTGCTTATTAGGAAAATGGCGTGAGGAGCCATGCATAAATAAAAAATAAAGTAAACACCAGCAGTGTTGCAGTTTTATTTCACGAACACAGCCCGTTTTTCATCATTCAACTGACTTACCATGTATATCAGGTTTGCTACGATGCACTCAACCTCAGTAACGTCGATGTCTTCAACCTTAAAGCAGAAAGAAAGTAACTTAGAATCGAGTGAAAAGGGAGAAAGACAGGGAGGCCACAGGAGTACACAGACACTGAGGCTGGCGCTTATCGTTATATGTAACCTGCTATCGCGTGTTCTTTTATTTATCTTTTTTCGAGGGAGTTAGGATGTGTAGCAGCGCCGACCGCCGACTCAGGCAACTGCTACAATTTCAGATTCTCCCCCAAAAAGGAACGTTTCATGTCAGGTCCTCATTTGTCTTCAGCCGCACTATGGTTACGGAGCGTTGACATGAGCTTGAATACGTCACGGTGCACGCGCCTTGAACATTCCATCTTTATTTAAAGTCGTTTTTTTTTTCTTGTAATCCGAGACAATCTTGCCTATCCTTAGACACAGTCTTTCGTTTCTAGTTCAATATTTCTATTTTGGTGATTTGCTATCTTTTCGAGCTAATATTTTTTGATTCCCTTCTCTGTGAAGATACTTTAAGTAAAAAACAAAACAAAAATACAATAAAAAGAAAGAAAAAAGCACCGTGACGTGGAACCTAAGATATCACGAGTCACGCGATTGAAGAAACTTGAACACGGGCGCGTGGTGCATTTACAATAAGAATGGGTTCGACAGGATCCCGCAGAAGTACCACTGTGGCGGCAACAGACTCCCAGCAGCAGCAAGAGTCGCAGGTAGGAGAGTTGGAGGAGGATGGAAGCCCCCGAATTGTCTTTATCACAGGTTGCTCAACAGGCATCGGCCTGGCAACAGCAGTTGTTCTTGCAAGCGACGCAGACAAGGGATTTAAGGTTTACGCCACGATGAGAAATCTCGGAAAGAAAGCAGCTTTGGAAGAAGCCGCCAAGGAAACTCTTGGTCAATCACTGTTCATAAAAGAGTTGGACGTGTGCAGTGAAGAAGCCGTAAACAGTTTGGTAAAAGAGATTGAGAGCACGGAGGGAAGAATTGATGTGCTCGGTGAGTTTTAATCATTTAAAGTAGTTCGTGTTTGTACTATACCCAAAAAGAATCAAGCATATGGAAAGTGTTGAATCTTTTTTGAAATTAACACTTCATTTTTGTCCTCAACATTTCTTCATGTTGATAATCCCCGGTTGGAATCCCTTCATTGAAAATTGGATACGCTCCGTTTGGTTATATCGTATTTCAAATGACCTAACTGAAAGTTTTGCGGTCCAGACAGCTTATTCGAGAATCGAGTCAGTTTGGCTATGAAACGAGCAATGAAAACAAGCCGTGAAACAAATTGTCATTTTCATAAGAGGCAAAGTAGAAAATTAATAATAAAAAGTTTCCACTACTCCATGTGGCTTTGTTTTGAATGGGAACAGAGGAATGCATATTGCACGGATATTTAGTTCTGATTATATCGTATTTTAAATGACCCTTGGTGCATTTGGCGACTAACAGGTGCTTGCACTTCGTAGTTTTCAAAGACTTGCAATTAAATATTGTGCTTAAATTTCGTGTTGCTTAAAAACTTTCAACGCCATAAGTGGAAGAAGTCACTGGAAGCGATACCAAAATCGAGCCAATTGACACAAGGTGTAAATTACCATGGTCACTAAACCTTTGTTTTGGCGAAAAAGAAGCGAGACAAAAGATTTCGTGACAGTCCTCTTTAAACAATAAAATTATTAGAACCTGGCTCTTGAATACTTGGTGAATTTAACCATTGTGTTAACGACAAATGTCAAACGAAGAAAAAGGAAACTTAATTTATCCACCTTTCCAAATCAAATCTGCCTAGGAAGAAGCTCTAAATATTTCTCTGTTCTGCGCTTTGACGCAAATATTTTCACTCATGTAAACAAACGGCTGATAACACACGGTGGGACGTCCAATCATAACGTTTATCTCTTGTTTGCTTACTTTTAAGGTTAGGAAAGCAAAAATGGAAAAGGAAACGATAAATAACTACTGTATGGTGATTCTAAATTTATCCATCTTACTTTAAATAAAACTAGTACATTAAGCTTGACCCTTAACCCGTTCAGAGTCTTCTTTGCCTACGATCAAGCGCCTTTTTTTTTCGATGGGAGCATGAAACAAGGGAGCTCATGCCCTGCCATAAGGCGTTTTTTTTTTTTTTGCCAGCAAGTACAGAAGTGTAGCAGAGCAAATTTTAGCCCTCCCACCGAAAAAAAAAAAGGAACGACTGATCGTGCGATAGCGTGTTCTCTGTTTTCTCGTAACAAGCTTTCGTGTTTATCTTTTTAATCTGTGTTGGAATTTGCCCATATTACTCAGTGAACAACGCAGGACAAGGCCTGGTGAGTGTGTTTGAATGCATACCAATTGACAAAGCGCAAAACCTGTTCGATACGAACTTCTTTGGGGTCATGCGAGTACTCAAGGCTGTTTTACCAGGCATGAAAGCAAGAAAGAAGGGCCGCATCATAAATGTGAGCAGCATCATCGGAGTGAATGGTCACCCATTCAGTGAAATATACAGCGCTTCTAAATTCGCCCTGGAAGGTCTGACAGAGAGCCTGGCTCCAACACTGAGGAAATTCAATATCAGGTGAAAACAACAGTCGAGTGGCAACAAGTTAAGGTTAAATGTTGGGTTAGGGGAGGGATGGGTGCACAGTTGCTCAGATACTAACGGGCAACAAGTTAAGGTTAAATGTTGGGTTAGGGGAGGGGTGGGTGCACAGTTGCTCAGATACTAACTGGCAACAAGTTAAGGTTAAATGTTGGGTTAGGGGAGGGGTGGGCGCACAGTGGCTCAGATACTAACGGGCAACAAGTTAAGGTTAAATGTTGGGTTAGGGGAGGGGTGGGTGCACAGTTGCTCAGATACTAACGGGCAACAAGTTAAGGTTAAATGTTGGGTTAGGGGAGGGGTGGGTGCACAGTTGCTCAGATACTAACATTGATCCCTTCCACCAATACATTGTCATGACCCATTACGTTCAAGATTTTTTTAATGGCCATGATCATGATTTTAATCGTATTTCAGGTGTTCCCTTGTTGAACCCGGACCAGTGACAACCTCATTCAACAACAATGCCAAGTCGCTGAGAGAGGGAATCGACTCGTCAACCGCAGACGACAAAACCCAGGCTTTGTTACAGGAGGCTTTGAAAGAGATGTACCGTACTGTCACATCGCACAGTCAGACAGCTGAGGAGGTGGCTCACATCATAAAAAATGTCATACTCAGTTGCAAGCCTCATTTGCGATACCAAACAAACTCTGAGTATGGGCCAGGAGAGGTGCAAGCCAAGTTTTCTGATGCCACAGGAGACAAAGCTATCGATCTCATGGAAAAAAGATTCTACCCGGAAACAAAGTAGTAAAGTTTTGAGACCGAGGAGTTCGAAACCGAACCGCTGCATTTTGCAGTCCAAGGATTTGAAAGATACTTGTCATCTTTTTTAAATTTCATTTATAACTAACATGGCAGTATTTCTTTTAAAAGAAAAAACCAATCATGTCAAAATTCAATCTAAACAGAGGTGGTGGGAGACATTTTCCGTCAAACCAGCCAAGAAAAATGTCAACATTTTAGATAAGGCCTTAAAATACCTGAATCGAAACAACCATTGAGTGGCATTTTTATAGTATCATTCGGTCAGCCATCTTTCAATTATTCCTTACCTGCATTGCTCTGAGGGCCACAACGAACGCGTCCAAAGATAACTGATGAGTTTTCAGAAGAAGAGCCCTGTGAAAACGTACAAACATAATCACCTCAGTCGGATCACGGGATCTATATCGTAATTCTCTAATCTGACAGCCATATATTTCCTCGTACATAATTTCTGAGAATTTGTGTCATTAAATCAGCGTAAAACTCCTCAGCTGGTCCATTCAAGTCACCTGTTTACCACTGAACGTACTTCTAGTAGTTTAGTTTATTAGCTTCGCCGACAGGCAGGGACACCGCAACAGCTTGCGCCAATTACTGCGGGCCCAGTAAACCCACCCATCCCAGCCCAGGGGAGGACATCCACCGCACAGTAATCTCGTGCGTGGGAATTTAACGTCTCTTACCCCTAACCCTGCGAGAGACGGGGCCTACGGTTTATTCGTCCTTATCCGAGAAGACTAGAATATCTATCCATTTATTGATATTATAGAAAGGTAGCAAATTCTCCTCGGTTATTTTAAGACCATGAGTATTGGTCCGGTCGAACCCTCGATCTCGCACAACACAATCAGGCGCTCTAACCAATTGAGCTAACCGGGAGGCGGTTAATTTGAGAAGTTTTAAATGTTACAGTAATTTCCAGTAGAGTGTCGAAGGTAATCCGGGAATGCGAGTTTTTCTCGAGTGCTATTTCACTTCAAAACCAAACAATTAAGACACAAGAGTGCGATGAAAGTTTTTTAAGACCTCAACAATTTCTTTAAGTCAGTTTCGAAAAACAAGAATATCACAGTTTCCTTTAATTTTTGTTTGCAAAAGACAGTTCGAGGGCTAAAAATATGTATTCAAGACTTCAAAACTTACACTTTTTTGAATAAGTTCCTATATATTACGATCTTCAGCTTCTCCAGGATAAGGTAAACGCCACACTGGATGAAAAATGCCTGAAAATAGGAAAAAGGCAATTCATATTTAATCTTATAAAAAAGGACTGCGAGATACAGTGGCTGGCCCCCTGTGCAGACGTCTTATTATGGCGAGTTAACGTTAAAAGCGCGCGATCGTTTATTCAACTAGCCATGTAGAGTCCACGGTAGAGGGGAGGGCAGGAAGAGGCGAAACATTCACTCCCCCACTCTCACCCCTTCTTATTATTTATTTGTCACTCACCCCCTTGGTACAGATTTCTTTCTCTCCCCAGCCTTCCGCTTTCATTAACATCGAAGATGACGGCCATAATTTTCGCAAAGAAAATAATAAGCACACGCTCGCAAAAATTACGCAGGCTATACATTGGCCTAAAGGCCACTGCACTGAACTCCGGCTGGAGAGATCTGGGTTCGAGACCTAGCACTTTACTCTGACAGAGCCTCTCTCTACCCACGTCAGGGAAGCCTGATGAAATGCTGTGGGGGGAGGGGATAACCTCGCGATGGACTGGAATAGCATCCAGGGTGGGGGGGGGGGGGTAGGGAATAATACTCCTAGCACTTCATGCTACGTGGAAACCGGAATGAGCCCCAGCTAGGTGGGGCACTGGGTTCGAGTACAGACTTTACTTTCAATCAAAGAGGAGGAAAGATGAAAAATGAACTGCATAGACATTGCAGTTGGTTCCTAATGGTCACAACCTTCCAGACTATGATAGTTTTCTTCGTTCACGTCACGTATTCGTTTAAAATGTAAAGACATTATGGGCAGAAGTTTCATTGATATCACTCTGGCGAAATACCTGTTGTCTCTCTAATGTCTCGTTTAAAAGCGCAAGATTTCCCATCCTGAAAAGTATAACAAATCCAGCTCAAAGTTATTTCTTTGATAAATTTGTTGAAATGTAGGCAAAAACAAATCAATTGAATATTAGCAAGCCTTATCCGACAAGCTGCTGAGTATGTCTCCATACCTAACAGATTTAACGACATCAACAAACTGGTTCAGGTTGTACTTATGAAGCAAGTCCTCTTTTGGTATGTAGCCCTAATGTTTTGAAAAAAAAATCATACTGCAGTTAAGAAACGTATATTCAATTGAAGGATATTTCATTTCATTTTCAGGTCTAACCCAAACCGAGGTTTTATGCAATCAATGGGCCTCGGCCGTCCTCTAAAGGAGCGTTCCACTTTTAGTTTTCTGCTCTCTTGACGCTGTTCGCTAAAAATGTTCAGGTAAAAGATTCGGCTAAAAAGAGGATTGTTCAGGAAGCAGTTTTGTAAGACAATGGCTAAACTTTGTTTAAATAATTAAGCCTGAGTGTCTCGATTTTATTCAGTGCACATGCTATAACTCACCAGAAGCATTTTCACTGGTATGAGATAAATCAGGATTGCCCTAAAAAAGGTGACAGAAAAGAACCAAGAATAATGCATGAAAATGTTTCAATCTTAACAAATACCACTACGAGAAGCATAAAGCAAATTTTAAAAAAGAGCAATTAGAAGCCGTGGCTAAATTTTTCTCTGTATTAACCCTTCAATTCCTCATATCTAATCAATAATTCTCGCTTCAAGTGGCATGCAGTTCCTTCTAACAAAAAGGAAATCATCGTGTTATTTGAATGTTGCTGTTTGAAATTAAATTCAATGACACCAACCCAGCAGATACTGGATGAAGGTTACCTTTTGTTCTTACTGCAAGATACGCTGCAGCGTTCAAATGCAAATGATAGATAATCATCGGCTGAAACATCAAGAACATAAAAAAATTGGTTGATTAAAACATTCAATATCAGTGCTGAGAGCAGGGTTGGCGTCGTGGTGAGAGCGCTCGCCTTCCACCAATGTGTCCCGGGTTCGATTCATAAGTGGATTGAGTTTGTTGATTCTCTACGATGCTCCATGAGGTTTTTCTCTGGGTACTCCGGTTTTCCCCTCTCCTCAAAAACCATCATCATTTGAATTTATCTAATTTAGAGTTTATTTAGATTTACACACGACCCCACAAGCTGTTCAGCTTTAAACATTATCGTGTCTAAATAAAAGTATTATTATTATTATTATTATTATTATTATTATTATTATTATTATTATTATTATTATTATCATCAATTTTACATTCCTGATGGCTAACGTAGTGATTCATAATATCACCTTGGTCGTGAATGTTTTCTTATTTCTCCTCACAGAAAAAAAAAACTGTTACTAATGTGTGATCGTCGTGCAAAGAAGAGTTTTTTAGCTCTGTCCACAGTCACTGTTAAGTTTTGTAATCCTCTTGACATAAATTTCCAGGGCTTTAGCTGAGAATTCATGAATGCAAAATCAAACAAATGCCATTAAACTGTCAAATATTAAGCGTACCCACCAGCTTTGAAATCACTATCAAACATTGCTTTCCTTCCAACAAAGTATCTGATGAAAATCAGAGGAAAAGAAAAACACAAGATTACTTTACATGCGGTTGCTGGATATAGACACAGTGTGGGGAGGAAAGGAACTTTTTGTCTAGAGTACTGCTAGTAAATTACTTTTACCACTGTGCCATGCACAAAATCATCTTCATACCTGTATGTGACCAGATGAGCCAGTTTAAACTGGTCTTTTATGGGTGCACTGTCTATCGCTCTGATAAGAGGCTTACACAAGTGAAGTTTATTGATCTGGATGACAAATAAAAACAATGGATGCAAAAAGCAAAAGTTCTTTGAGTATAAATCATGATGAAAAAGTAACCTCATGTACATATACTCAGCGAGTCTTTTTTTTTTTTTTAACTGTCCTATACATCTTACTATGAAGGACAATTAAACTGACTAATTACTCTTGTCACGATGGGCTAAGAGAGATATTTGTCTTCCACCATCACTGTCCTTGTGGGTTAAGAGAGAAACTAAACTTGCATGCAATACCAAGTTAAAATTTACAGTGGATCAGCAGAGAAACTAAATTTGCAGGTGCTGCCAGAGATCAAAACTTTTGCCTTTATCTAATGTTATATCTGATTGAGAGAAAAGACATTGACTTGTTTTGTTTCTACTATGGCATTATTCTCTCTTAAAAAAAAAAAAAAGAAAAAAAAAGTTCACTCATTTCTGAAAAGGAATGTATTAAAGTCACACTAGGAAACCAATTAACAGTCTTGATGGTGTCTGCCCAACAGACAGTAGGTATACGCAATAACATGATTTTTCGATTAATTTGGTGTTAGCAGAAGTAAATTTTTCAAAATTGCACAAGCCCAAAGGGTGAGTGCAATTTTTAGTCTTCGAAAACATTCACAAGGGCTTATTTTTAGACCAAATTGTACAAGCAACCATGCTATTACTCATAAATAAAATACATGAAAAAGCATCACAGAAACTCAAGAAAGACAACAATTTGATAGCTTGCATGCTGTCTTATAATTGTGTTACAAGAAAAATTCACTCATTTTTGGCCAATTGAAGCATTTAATTTTTTCATGTATATTATTAACTATTGTACTGATTATCAAAGAACCAAAAAGAATCAAATAAACTTGTGCGTTACCTTGAAATAGATCTTGAATAAATGATTTACAAGTGCAAGCATGCCCCACTTCTTAGATACCTCTAGTGATGAGCGACTACAGAGTAAAACAATTGAAGTGTAACAAACCAAAAAGCATAAAGCCATGTGCATGCATAAGAGAGTTTTTAATTGATGTTGAGATTGGTGTATAGTTTTCTTGATCAATCACAGAGGATTGCAAAACAAAACCACTGAAATCCCACACAACTTCCCATGCTTACTTTCTCTAACAAGTCTCACTAACAATTCTCACTAACAATTTCCAGGCAACAATGAGGTAAAATAACTGAGAAGAATTTGCAACCTTTCTATAACATCAATGAAATGGATAGATATTCTAGTCTTCTCGGATAAGGACGAATAAATGGAGGTCCTGTCTCCTGCAGGGTCAGGGGTAGGAGATGTTAATTTCCCATGCACAATATTACTGTGTGATGGATGTCCTCCCCTGGGGTGGGATGTGTGGGGGGAAAAGCTGAGGCCGTTACATGGACTAAAGTGGCTGCCAGAGGCGCCTGATAATGCTGACGTCAGATCTCAGCCTTAGTAACACTGTAGACCTTAGCAATTCAGCCTATGCTGCTATTAAGGTATCGAATCATTCACTTTCACTCTGACTTAAAGCCAAGCAATATTGCAGATAACCCATAAAGTTCCATGAACATAACAACTGTGAGGGCTGGTATTAGCTTATGGAACTGACCTATCACTAGCACAGACCCTGAAGCACCCCATCATTACTTCTGCAGCCTTCTCCAACATTTCTCCAGGTTTTCCCTGTCCACTTCTTACTTGCTGTTTGTCTGCCTGTCAAAATCATCAAATTAAAATCATGTCAATAAAATTATTAATTTTTTTCCAAACAATAAACAATAACGTTTGAAAGACATGTTTTGACATGACTTATGCCATCAAGCCCACTAAAAAAGTTGATTAAGATATTACTTTCTGCAAGCTGTCATCATGTGCCTACAGTTAGTAGTTAAAGTAGTAATTATAGCAAAAGTTGCAATGAAACATGTCTGATAAAATTGTTTCATGTTGTGTTTTTTGGGTAAAATTATTCTTTTACCAATAATAAGATGTACCAGTAAATTCAATCAAATCAAGAAGTCAGTGAATTATCTTTGAAAATAGTGCCATATTCTTGAAACTAAACACGTAATTAAGATCTGAAGTGAAGAAATTCTTACAAACTAAATAAACACTAACTCATTTCAAACAGTTGTACCTGCATGGCAAAAAGTCTCAGATCTAATGTGACAACATTCATGAGTGGTAATGCCCTGATGAAAAAAAATCAAAGACACCAGAGCCAATAAAAATTACCTGCCCTTGTCAAATAAGGTGGCATTTGCAAAAACAACACATAGTATCCATTATTACTTGTTAATAAACATACCAGTTTTCGTCTTTTTGACTCTGGAAAGCACGGGTGAAAGACTTTCTATTTGTTAAGGTTAAAGGTTACTGGATAATATGCAAACAATCAAAAAGTACAAAACTAAAGTTACAGTAGGCATACACCGAGACTCTTCAAACAAAAACATTTTTGGTGTTGCTATGACTTCAAGCATTCTTTCCACATTACTTTTCCTGGTACTGGGTCAACAATGATATATGTTTAGAATGTTTTTTTTTTGCCCTACTGCTAAGGGATTGACCCAGTCAACCAATCAAAGGTTTATCGATCATAAAATAACACTAGGCCAGTTTTGCATACATCATATGGTCATTACAAATATCAGGTTGTAGCTCCGGCACTTTGGAATGCATTACCGCGTGAGATTCGTTCTATTACAGATCTAGGGATTTTTAAGTGCCATCTGAAAATGCACCTCTTTAAGGAAACTTTTTATTAATTTTTATTAAAATTTTATCATGATGATAGTTGCTAGTATCTTAACATATGTTGTATGCTTTAATTTTATCATAGTATATTTTTAATAACTATTATTGAGATGTAATGCAGGCTTAATCATTTCATGGAAAAAGTGCAATATAAGAATTAAATTATTATTATTATTATTATTATTAATATTTTAACATTCTTGCTCATTTATATGGATTTCTTTTGGGCTACAGCATTTGAGAGAATACTGGGGGGAAAAAGATTGCATGTATCAGTAAATGAAGCACTGGTCCCTCTAAAACTTCCACTACTTGTTGTATTTTAGGCTTTAAAAAAGATATTGAACAACAACTGCTTGGGCAGATCGTGCTTCTACATAATTACCATTGGCCACAGCCCAAATAGCTCTGCAAAAAACAATGTAAATAGAAGAATATTTGGGTTAGTTTCCTCCTTCATAAACCACAACACTATATATATTATCATTCTATTTTGAGAGCATAGCTCACCTGAGATGATAAGCTACCATTTCATCGTAAGGTGGTTCAAACCATCTTTCACATTGCAGCTGAGCATCTGGTAACTGACAAAAATATAAACTGAATACAACTGCTACAATGATATGGTGAGTTTGTTAAAATATATATATATATATATATATATACATTTTTTATTAATATATTCATGGTATAACTCAATTTCAGGTTTCAAAACGCCTTGAAATTCTGAAAAAATGGAAAATGTACCCTTTATGTCTAGTTCCTTTCAAAATTTATGATGAAACAACTTAATACTGATGTGATCTCAAAATCAATAGCAGCAGTAAGAAATTTTGTGCCTTTTCTTGCTGGGATAAAGTTCTATTGACTCACTGGGAAGGCCGCATTGGAAAATATTTCACTCAAAGTCATGATGTATGCACCTTAGTGTGCTTAGTTCACACCTCACAACAGAGAGCCAAATATTTTCTCTTCCCCCAAGCCATATTTCTGTCAGTAGGCATTTTATCATGTGTCCACCCTTCTCTCCCTCTCTTTTCATTTCCTACTTTTTTCCTTTCTGCTTATCACAGCATCTCACACAGGGCTGTGCTGCTTGTTCCAGCCCTATTTACACCATTTTGCAAAGCCCTCACTCATAATGTTTTTCGATTTAAGTACATGCAAGGCTGCCTACATCATCTGATAATTAATAAGTATTCATCAAAGTGGAGGTAGCTAGTAAAGGATATTTACAGAGTCACTGACATGAAGGTGAATATGCGGTTAATTTGGTATATACTAAAACTGTGAGCAAGGAAATATCTCCCATATTAGTCACTGACACTGAGGTGAATATGCAGTTATTTCATTGTATACTAAAACTGTGAGCAAGGAAATATCTCCCATATTAGTCACTGACACAGGGGTGGATATGTAGTTATTTAAGTAGATACTAAAACTGTGAGATAACATAGCAAAAAAAGATGATTTTAACCCATTTATCCCCAAAAAGATTACAATGATTTCGCACAGAAATACCACATGTGTTCAGTTGATGGGAGGTGAAAAGCAAAGGATATTTGGAATTTGAGCAGCCAATCAGCATGCCTGCGATGCTATCCACTGTTTTATAATATACTTCTACAAATTATCACCAAAGTAGGCAATGTATTGTGGTCTTACCTGTAGTCTTGGACTTGCTATGTGTGGATGACGAAACGAGAATAGTTCCTAGAAGTACATGAATATTTGAACAATTTTTAATATCATTAAACATCATAACAAGTGCAAGAGTGAAAAGTCACTAATACCAGTTCATTAAAAAAAGTCATTTAAGGCAAAAATGAACTTTGATATTATACCGCATTTCTACAATAGTTAGCTAATCCTTGAAGAAAATCTTGATTACAGTTAAAATGCAAAATTTTCATTTTAGCATACAATCAGTTGAAGCTGAAGTTGAATTTTGTGACATTTGACATTTCCCATAAGCATCAGGCTTAACCTCTCTTTTATTATTATTCAACAAATAACTGCACGAGATCCAGCGCAAGCTCTGATTAGTCTGAAACCTACAATTCAGTGTACATTTCTATTGATATTACAAAAGCGATAGACTGTTCATCTTTTCAGTTTACTAGCAAAAACATACTAGGGGTGTTGGTCACCCAAACGGTGTGATCCACCACCTTTATGCGCGCTTCTGCCACGAACGCGAAAAAGTGAAAGTGCTGTCTTCTGCTTGAAGACAGCATACAATAACTTTGTACCAGCCCTTATAAAAATACTTCGGTAACTGGCAAAGTTTCATTCAGTTGAGTGTCGTCTCAGCCTGTGTAAGTTTAGTTTCAAATTTGTGTGGGGACGTCCTAAGCATTTGAAGAACGGAAACGCAGCTTTTATGCGGTCGTCTTCAGGACCATAATTTGAATCTTACCGCTAAAATGTCACCACTTTTGGAAACAAGTCCTTTTTCAACCTAGAGAGAAATTTCAAGCATGACAGTAAACACATCATTCGGTCTTTTTCTTTTTCTCTTTTTTTTTTTAAAATAAAAACAACGACAAAATCGCTCTCTGACCTGATCTAGATACTGTTCAAGGCTCATGTGCGCCATCTTAAAATAATCCTTGTTGTTACGCATGCGCTCCTTAATTTCCGCTGGTTTTGCTATTTGGCGGGAAATCGGGAAATCTGGCCCTTCTGGCCCCTCAGCAAGACAAGAGCGCCTGCGATCATTGGACAGTGGGGAAGTGAAAAGCCCTGGGGACCCTAGAGTTATATATTTATTTAAAAAAGAAACTCTATGTAAGAGATTATAAACTGTTTACGATCTCTTGGGTATTTTTGGGTGTATTTCCATATTGATTTCCAGCTGTCTCTGGAGAGAGCTTTTAGTTAGCCAAGTATATACAAGAAGATTGCTTCTCCCCTTATACCTTACGAGACTCCAAACAACACCTTTGCCACTATATGTGGTAGTCCTTTTACAGCATTTGAGAGATCACTTCTGCGCTTGTCATTGACGTGCTGTCTTCGACTTTTAAGAACTGAGGAAATGAATACTCAAGTAGCCTGTCAATCAGAACTCCCCAGTTCAATGGGCCTCCAAGCTAAAACAGCTTGAAAGAGATTGACAGCAAAATTCAATTTTGAAGAGACTAGAGACGTATAGGTGTTTCATCGATTTGTTTGCCTTGGCATCATGTTAACTAATTTTAACCAAAATACTTGACTTACTATGTTGTCGTTTTAAGCTTTGCTTCGTGGAAATTTTGGCCAATCCTTGAAATAATGAATTTTGCTGTAATGCCGTCGATAACTGTTGACTTTCATATCTCACCTTTGCGATACCGGTACTGGCCTTTTTTCATTACTATCCAAGTAGTGTCTCGCAGAGGTCATGGGTTCGAATCCCGTAGAGGCCTGAATTTTTTTCAGGCTGCTCAAGTAGTGTTCTTTACTGCGAAGATCGCTTTGATATTAATTACTATTTGTGTTTAGAACCGGTCGTTTCATTTTTGTTTTATCGAAGCTGGCAAGCAACGATGGAGGATCTATAATTTGTTACTATCTTTTAAATGTAGTTAACAGGATAATGGAATCAAGGAAAACACGGCTTAATTTTGACAAACATTGTTGATTTGCGTTGTTGTCTTTAATTTTTAAGTTATGCTCAGTCGAAATGCGGCTACTCCTTCAAAGTAACAACACATTCATTGAGTGAGATCAAATCGGTTTCGCCCAAAGAAAGCTCTTTCTTTATAAAAAAGAGAAATTTGCCAACCTTTAAAGGTAAACTTCTTTTATTTCAATCGTCTCTAATGAATTAAAGTGTCAAGCTGAGTTGACAAAATCTTGTTCTACAAAATCGTGTTTAACAAACTCTTCACCAGTCAAAAGATGACAAGAAAGCAAAAATAAAAACCAAACAAACAAACTAAAAAACTTATAAAAAAAACCCTAAAAAAAGGAAACAAATGCTACGTAACACAAGCGAAGAGTCGAGTCAGACTGGTCATCTCATTTCTTGCGGAAGCTCTGAAGTCGGTCATTGGGGAATTTCATAGCATCCGGGTCTTTACACCACGCGCCTCCATCCAGTTGCTGTTGCAGACCCTTGTAGTTGGTTTCGGTGAAGATGGCAAAATGCTGGTTCTTTGATAGCACGATGACAGAGGAAACTCCTCCATTTTTTCCGCTTGGGAAATACGGGTTCACATCTGGGCAACTTTCTTCAAACCACTGCACGAAATTGTGAAAAGAATGGCACTCAGATAAAGGAAGAAGCAACTTTCATCAGAAACTAATTTTATACTATCATCTAGCCTCTAAGATACTTTCTCTCGCAAACAATGAAGTTCGTTTTTCAGGAGTGCCTTTTACAAAAATGTTTGGATTTGGTTGGAACTTCCATTTGATATGAATTTTTGAAATCGTCTAGATATACCTCCAGGAACTGGGAAGGGAGATCTGGGGCGAACCAAAGCTATGACTTCATTTGGAGAAACGTGCTTTACCTTGTCACGAAACATTATTTAGTTTGCTATCGAAGGGAAGGGCAGGGGAATTGAAACAAAATAACTAGTTTTACACCAAATGTCTGACCTCCGTGACGCTAACAATAATCTGATGGGTTTTTTTTTTTCGCCAGTCACTTAAACACTGTCCGCATGATGTATGACCTGTTGGTGATCCCTTATTATTTCGTGTCACTTGATACATTATGATGCCACATTATTCATTTAGAAATGACTGCTACTGATCGGGGTCAAAGGTAGTTTCTCCTAGCCTTGTTTTCAAATGGGGATCGTAAGACAGAGTGGAGGGCATTATTTCACAGAGAGTGGGAGCTTTTGATTATTGAGAAGTTTATGTATCCTCCATGATTTACCTTGCTGTCCCCACCGTAGAAGCTGTGCTCGAACAAAAGGATCCCTTCCACTTGGTCCGGAAGGAGGAACATGGAACCATTCACAGCTGAGATGTCTACCTGTGCTCCAGGTTGGACCACCTTGTAGTTGGATGAGTTACCCCCTGCTTCTTTGTCATTGAAGTTTGCATAAGTGTAGAAGATCCAAGTTCCTGAGGATACGTTGGCTTTTAAGAATTCAACACCATCCTTTTTTAGGTTCTTGTCTGAATTTGCGAACTCCTTCTCCAAGTTGTATTTGTCGGTCAACTTGATAGACATGATGGATCAGACCTGAAATAGATTGATTTGGAAATAGCAACACACTGAGATGTAAATGAGTTTACTACGATTGCTTACTTCGTATTAAGGTCCAGCCATTTTTGCGCTGACGAGTCTTTGAAACCCAAAAGTCAACATTTTTAAAAGGAAACAATTTTTCACTTGCCAAATCATTGATTTGGCAAGTGAAAAATTGAAATCAACCCTCCTTAATCGCGGTAATGCAACTGTGGGTGGAGTCGGCCAACTACCGAAAGCTTGAGAAAACTTAAAACTTAGATTTTTGTGTGTGTATGTGTTTCCAAATGGTAGGCTAATGGTTTCCAGCTATGTCTTAAAATAATATTCCTTACGTGTGTTATTTCTGGGACGCCAATGTCTTCTTGATGTCTGACGAGAATTCAAACGAGACACTTTCCCACTATTTGTGGGATTCCTTTTATAGCATTTCTTAGATCAGAACTGCGCATGTCATGGACGTGCTGTTTACAACTCGCAAGAAGGAAAAAAAAACACCTAATTAAGCTCATTAGACATAATCACAATAGCTACTAAAATATTGACACGTTTCACCATCCCCCTCAAAATTAAAAGTACAAAAGTGTCAGACTGACCAGCGTTTTACAAAGTATTCCTCAAAGAGTAGTTCTCAACAAGCTGTTGCTGGATATTTGACAGAAAAATTTAATTTTAAAAGAAAAAAAGGCATATGTTTTTCATCTATTTGCATAGCTTGGCTTGACCTCAAATACGAATATCATAGCTTGTCTATCATATAGTTTCATGACGGGATTCCAGCACGATGGCATTCCAGGATAATGCCATGCAATGATTTCACATTTGCCATTTATCAATGAGGGGAATACAAAAAAAAAACAAAACAAAAAAACAAAAAAGGTCACGTTTTTCTAAGACTTTGTATTCTTACACAGGGGAAAATTACATGGAAAGAATAATTCTTTCAGTGGCGGTTTGCCGTGTTTTATGAGTATTTTTAGGAATGCATCAGTCTGAATGTAAACGAGGAGAGAAAAAGTTCTTAGTAGGGTGTTGGCTTTTACGACTGACGTTCAAAATTTTGGCCATTTTACGACTACGGTTAATCCAAAAGGACACAAAATGACACATTGTAGAAGGGGAACATTCTCACCATAAACCTTTCTTACGTCTAACGGTTAAAGTTTTTCCATTTGTACCCTCATTAACAGCTAAATTTCTTGGCTGGGAGTTTTAAAGCTAAATGTTAACCCCGTTGAGACCCTCTAAGAAACGAACAACATGACGCGCCTCACGATTTTCTCTCAAAATTGCACGAACAAAAAAATGTTTGAAAACTGGCGTTTTACAAGATAATTCTCAAAGAGCAATTCTCAACACGGGATTGTTCCATACTTTAGCGAAAAAATTCAATTCAATTTTGAAAAGGATTAAAAACACAGAAGTTTTTTCATCTCGTTGCATAAACGTTTTAGTTGACCTTTAGTACCCGAATCGTATAGTTGTCTAATTTGATGTTTCACGGTGGCATTCCTGCACGTACTCTCCAGTGTTTTTCCATGTTTTTTTTTTTTTCCATGAGCATTCACGCTCTAACAAACACCCTCCGCCGAATAGGCGCCCACCGCCTAGGCCATAATTTCGAACAGGCGCCTTTTTCGAACAAGCGCTCCCTCTCTCACTTTCTTAGTTAGTAAGGATAAAAGGAAAACCTGTTTCTATTGCCACTTTATTTATAAATTTTAAAGCTTCGACTACAGCGGAATCAGTACAAGAGCCTTATAAAGTGAGCGCCTCCTCCCCCTGGAATAAGCACCTTCTTCCATAAGCGCCTCCCCCACCCCCCCTCGATTAAGCGCCCTCCTTCCAACAATCGCCTCTCCTTTTATCTGAAATTTGGAATATGCGCCCGAGCTCTTATCCGAGGAAATACGGTACCTAATGATATAATATTTCAAGATAGCCATTTGGCAATAAGTGAATTAATAAAGTACAGCTTCTCATACGGATTCTCGTTGCCCTAGGGGAAATTAAATTGAGTGCTTATTTTCAGAAGTGGTTTGTCGTTTTAGCTGTATTTTTAGCATACGATGGACACTTTGGTCTGAATGTAAACAAGAGGGGAAATAATCGGATGCTTTCACCACTCCCACTTAGAGCCATATGATGAAAAAAAAAAGGGTCTGACGATTGGCACTTCACAAAATATTCTGAATAATATGTTGCTTGATAATTTGACGACAAAATTCTATTTAAAAAAGAAAAAACGCATACTCCTTTCAAATCGTGGTACGTTTGATCGTTTTGTTGTTTCAAAATAGCATTTCAGTACTTATTCCCCAGTGTGACGACCGTAGAACCTTTTCAGTATGCTGTTTCGGTAAACTGAAGCAATCATGAAATCTCGTTAAAGTGAGAAAGAGGGTCTCGATCGGGAGATGGATGTACGGCTAAAGGTTGAAATTTTGGCCAATATTACGGCCACATAGCTTTCCATTGTTGTCACAGGAAACTTTCTTTTTTTCGGGCAACTTTCTATACGAATAATCTTTAAAATTTATCAACTTTTACCCCTCACGACTAAATAATTCTCGGATAGGGACGAATGAATGGAGGCCCCGTCTCTTGCAGGGTTAGGGGTAGGAGACGTTAATTTCCCACGCACGAGATTACTGTGTGGTGGATGTCCTCCCCTGGGGTGGGATGGGTGGGTTGTTGTCTTGCGTTTCATACATGAGCTCCTGGCTCGGGCAATCTGGGTAACCATGCCTCACGTAAAGACAATAAACTTAATTGATTGATTAATTGATTGATTGATCATTTAGCCGTTTTACAGCTAACAGTTGACCCCATTCCCCACCCCTCGATGAACAATGGCGTCAAAAGCATGCCATATATTCCTCAACGTGAACAAGCACATTCATACAGTCAAATACATACGGTACCTTTAATTTTAATTTGATGCTGTAGTAAATATCAAGAAATGAAACAAATGCAGATTGCTTTTTAACAGGAGAATCCACACCAGGTACATGCATTACCGCAGTGCAAGAGGTTTTTGATTTTACATTATGACAGCATACAACATTTGCAATGTTTGTGCTGGGGATTCCATTCCCTGAAAAACCATTTCGGAGCTAGTTGATCGTTACAAGTTATTGTTACACACCCTTGCTCTAAAGACGATTGTGATTGGCTGATAAGTAATCACGTGACCCTGCATAAATTGAAATGCATTCTGCTCGCGGTACAACTTTGCCTCCTGTCAAAATGTTATTGTGTTCTGACGAGAGATTATAAACTTTTTATAATATTAATCTCTGCCTCTGAGCGAAACACATTTGTTGAATGTGATCAATGTCCCTGTTTTTTCACATGATCATAACGTGGCTGAGGCAGCTAGTGTGCTTGGGCTTGCTATTTTTGTCGCTCTCTGCGATATAACGCTTGATCTTTGCTAGTATTTGAAAACATAACGGTGCTACGGCGTGATGCTTAAAAACGGCGCTTTTCTACTTAATCGAAGACAGACGTCGCGATTAAATTTCTTCACCCACCCAAAATGATCTGAAATTCGGTTGTTCGAAGCTTGTAAGTAATATCCATGTCAAAAAAACATTTTTTTCGGCAAGGCTCAAAGATTCAATTCTCTCTATTTTTGTCTACGGGCAACCCCATGTAAGATTAGAAATGATATGTCGCTTTTTTTTCTCTCCAGACTCGGATTGCAACAATGTTAAAAATAGATCACTTTCGCTCGATTCGCGTTTCAATGATATTGTGTCTAAGAAAGTTTTAATTAACTCTGAAGACTCTTCGTTTTCATGTTTCTTATGTAGAAAATGTCTTTTTTGATAGAATTGGTTTACCATTACTATTATTTTTTAACCACTCACAAAAGCATATAAAGCTTTCAAAAATCGGTCGATCAAAGTAATCGACTTTTTCACCAAGTGTTGTATCTCGTGTATCTCGGGATTCCATCAACGTAATTATTTTTAATATCGAGTTATCTTCAAGTCTACGTTGAGTATATCTTGAACAAATGATTTTTTCACATCGCAGGAAACTCTTCAAAGTAGCGCACGCAAGACATAAAACCACGCCATATGGCTGCTGCGTGACGGAACGCAAATCAGCTTCCAGTCATGACAATGTTTACACTTCGAAATGTGATCACTACGTGGGTATAAAAACATCTTAACTGTTTGCTTTACTTTTTTTCGGTGGAAATCCCGTTTGTTACAAAGTTTAAGTGAAGTGAAAGATCGATAATAAACTTATCACGTACTATCTTTTTGAGTTGTTCCATAGTTTAGCAGCTTTCGAGAAATATTTGCCATAAACGACAACCAACAAGCACGTCCACGGGGTACATCGATCGATAACAAGGCTCTAATCTCTCAAGAGGACCAGGGGTTAACATTGCCTCAGTAATATAAAACTACAACCATAAACGCCAACCAACGACAGCCATAAACGACAATCAACAAGCACGTCTACGGGGTACATCGATCGATAACAAGGCTCTAATCTCTCAAGAGGACCAGGGGTCAACATTGCCTCAGTAATATAAAACTACAACCATAAACGCCAACCAAGGACAGCCATAAACGACAATCAACAAGCACGTCTACGGGGTACATCGATCGATAACAAGGCTCTAATCTCTCAAGAGGACCAGGGCTCAACATTGCCTCAGTAATATAAAACTACAACCATATACGCCAACCAACGACAGCCATAAACGACAATCAACAAGCACGTCTACGGGGTACATTCTGGTTCGATAGCAAGGCTCTCATCCTTCAAGAGGATCAGGGGTCAACACTGCCTCAGTAAAGTCCGTCTTTGATCTTTCGGGTGTTTTTTCGTTCTTCAGTCAGCTACTGTAGTGCCTCTTCAACATTTTGTACTACTTCATTTATTTTTGCTTCGGTCTTAACATCTCTACACTGTAGCTATTTCATATCGTCATCTTATATCCTATATAACTGTATCGGTACATTTTGATATTTATTGTTTGTAATTTGCCATTTGCCTCGAAAACTTAACTTTTCTTTAATTAATTTTTATTCATCAGTTGATATCTTGAGGACATACAGGGAAAACAACATTATATCTTTATTCCAAATCTTCTTATAGAAATTTAAATCGATTCGAGTAATGAGGAGAGAAATGGCCGTGTCAAGCGGAAAGCGTTTCAGTTTCACACCCAAATAATTGGCTTCAGATATCACCGAGATTGCCTGTTGAAAACCAATCTGCTGGCAGCCTCTCTTTGGTGTTGTTAAACTGTTCCCATTGGTGCTGCTGGATGAGCATCTCGCGGGCTATGTTTTTAATTTTTCTGCAACACAGTTGTTAATTGCCGACTTTTACGTAAACATCACAGACTCTATGCTACACCCTGCTTAAGAAAAGGTTAAAAACTGAGATAAATTCTAACTTACCTTTACTGGGAAGCTCTGCTGTTTCAAGATAAGTCTAAAATACGTATGATGCACGATCCTCGCAGTAGATAGCGCTATTTATGCAATAGCGAAAATTAGACCTGAACAAAATCAGGGCTGTACGGGACTCGAACCACTGACCTCTGCGATACTAGTGCAGGGCTCCGTGACCAATTGAGCTAACAAGCCAACTGGGAGCAGGCCGTTAAGTTGGTTCGTAATAAACCCGTGAAAGTGATAAATGAGATAGAATAAATATATGAAGTTCATATATTGTGAACTGCGGTATTAGATACAGGCCTGATTTTTTTCAGGTCTGATTTTCGCTATTGCATAAATAGCGCTATCTACTGCGAGGATCGTGCATCATACGTATCTAATACCGCAGTTCAAAATATATGAACTTCATATATTTATTCTATCTCATTTAACACTTTCACGGGTTTATTACGAACCAACCAACTTAACGGCCTGCTCCCAGTTGTTAGCTCAATTGGTAGAGCGCTGCACTAGTATCGCAGAGGTCAGTGGTTCGAGTCCCGTACAGGCCTGATTTTTTTCAGGTCTGATTTTCGCTATTGCATAAATAGCGCTATCTACTGCGAGGATCGTGCATCATACGTATCTAATACCGCAGCTCAAAATATATGAACTTCATATATTTATTCTATCTCATAAGTCTAAAATTTAAACTAGACGCATCTCTGCGTGAACTCGGGCTTTCAATAGGCGGATTCATGCTGACGTCATTGTTTACATTTTTGCTCATTTGCATACGGCTTTGCGTAGAGAAGGAAGCATGTCAGATACAAATTGACTTCAGGCAGCTAAAGAGCTAGAAAACCTTAGTACATGGTGAAATCTTTAGCTCTTTGGGTGTAATATTCAAGGAGAAATAGTCCATCAAAAACTGCAAAATTTCTGGGTGGCAAAAGCGCTATTGAGCTCATACATTCTATGTAAAATTTTGAGTTTTTAAACCCGTGTTTCACAAAAACTATTCAATGCATCAGGCTCGTATTCATTGGCCGAGTTAATCGTACTTTGACCTTTCGATATTCAGAACTGATTTATTTTTAGCTCCATCAGAAACTGAATTGCTTATGCTAATGAGGCAAATATTGTAAACAAGGATTCCCCTCTATCGCACATCTGGAGTTATCTTTAGGGGACTGCTATATTGCCATCGTTACTGTCGTCACGCAATTTCATCATTGCCGGCCACGAATAAGTATACTTTTGTTTATTTTTGTCTGCTGGAGTGTAATGAATGTTGTTATGGTACTAGACAACAATCAAAATAATATATTACCATTTAGGAGTAAGTTTCTGTAGATGCCAAAGGTTGAAATTCAAGGACTTTTCAATGACTTTAAAGGCCAAGTTTTAGAAAATTGAAGGACCACTTTTGGAAAGGTTTGCATAAGAAATTTTAAAATCATTTAATATTATTTCTCAGGTTTTCCATGAAAGTACTGCAATTTTCAACTTGAAAACTGCTAAAGAAAAAGCATTGCAAAAATCAAGGCTTAGTCCTCAAATTTAAGTACTTTTAAGGCCTTGAGTTTTTAATTTTTAAATTCAAGCATCTTCAAGGACTTTCAAGGCTTTTACAAACCCTGAGTAGGTAATGTACTTGTCTTTAACTGCAAGGAGAAGGGAATTTTTTATCTATTATCGGTACCAAGTCAAAGTTTGTTGCCAAATGCTCACCCAAGGAGAGTTGTCACAAATCAGTAGATTGAGGCAACATTACTGTTCAATAGTGAAGCGTATTCAACGAGGGAAAAGGTTTCAGTATATTTACAACTCACGAGCACATGGCATTACTTGACAACCTCACCACAAACGTAGGGGGAGACTGGAACCAATACTACTCAGTCTCTACAAATACACCACAAATAGTTCATATTGTTTTTAATTGAAAAATCTCTGAATATTTAATACTGCTGATGGCCACAACAAGAGAAGCAGTACTATTTATAGTTTTACTATGTTCAATTAAAGGCATTTGACTTTCATTACATACCAAGAAGGAATACACATATTTTGACTTTTTTGTGGGTTTCAAAATAAATGTCATACAAAAATCTGAAAAACCACATAAAAAGCCCTGTGCATTCAACTATTATTTCTTACAAGATTTTTGAGAATTGATTTGCTGTCAGCAGAATCAGACAATATTCCTTCACTGTAATCGCTTTAAGATCTAAACTTGCTTCAGTTCCACAAACATCAGTTTTTGGCAAACCATCTGACAGTAAATACTTGTTCAAAGGTGAATTTCCATAATCATTTGCCATACTGTATAACATTAGATATGGTGTTTGAATTCCAATAACTACATGATTTTATTACGGAGTAGCAGAGTGAATAGACAGCCACTATTTTGAACTTTATCAATTTGAACCCCTTTCAACTCAAATATATCGTTATGTATACTCTGAAAATAATGTACTAAGCTATTCAGTGATGATACTTCAAGCAGCACACATGTACCTTGAGAATGGCTTCTACCATAAATATCCCTTGCATGAGAATTGAATATTTTCAAGCCCACATTGCCTTTACGATAGGAAGAAACTGCAGTACATCCTATTGTCAAGACAAAATTGTTGAAATTTTTGGCTATAAGTGAAAAACGCTCTATCTAAGGAGGTACAGTACTGATATCCTTCTATTGTAGCTTCTTGATGAATAGTGCCAGTGTAACTTTCACTGTATTGAAGTTCATAGTCAGTCTTCAACACATTTAAAAGTGTGGGTAATTCTGTCTGCATTAAAAATGATTGTCTGGCTAACTGAGACAAACTTGAATACAACTGATTTCCAATATTGATTATTGACCCCTGATCATTAGCAGAATTGATTCCTTGTTTGTTATTGTAAATCAAAGAGCATAAACTCATTGCAACACACTGTTGTCCTGAATTTTGTCCAAATACCAACTCATTAGCTTGGCTATATGGCGCCGTTATTGTTTTGCTAGGGTCAATGTAGATTGGAGAAGGACCAGGGTTTTCTCTATATCTGAACTCAGTTGAAATATAACATAGTTTGATACGTGTCTGACTCTTACAAAGACACATGGGTCTATTACAAGAAAACATTGATAAATACCGACCTGCTCTATACTTCAATTTAATTATCCTTTGATATACCCTCACAGAACAATTCAACAAATACTTTTTCTCATGTTGTGTAACTTTATATAATCGTATCCTCTTCGTATTAAGCTTACAAACATTCTTTGTAACTCTTCTAACCTTCACATAACGACGCAACCAAGGGGAATTCGGTATGCTTGGACGAATATGCTCATTAACAAATTCCTTCAGTTTTCTTCCCTTTGTTCTGAGACGTTTCAGAGCAGCTTCTTGTATTCTACTGGGTTCTCGATCACGTCTAAATACACGGTTGTGTTTACATGTAAACATAATTAACAATTATTCCACTCGCGCTTGTTGGATATGAGATGATAGATAGCCAACGAGGCGCGTAGCGCCGAATTGGCTATAATCATCTCATATCCAACAAGCGCGAGCGGAATAATTGTTTTATCAAAAACGCCCTCAAGAAATTATTATTTTGTGAGAAGAAACCGGATTTTTTAGCTCCCTTTTAATTTTAAACTGACGCGTACGCTTACTATATTTGTAGATTATGGTATATTGGCTCATATACCATAATGGCTAAGCCAATAAAAAGTCTTGAATTGCGTTATCCAATGATCCAGTTTTTAATAATATGAGATAGCTCGTTTGATATAGCAGGTTTCGCTTGATATTTCTCGGTAGAAGGTTCACTCGTAAATTGATCTCTCGTAAAGTTTGCGTACCGACCCGTTCCCAAAACGCTCCACAATTTTTAGTGTGGGTTTACTGATAACGATGTGTCACTTTCTATGTATACTGAGCGTAACAGTCCACGAAGGCAGCCATTGCTTTACCATGCGCTCTAGAGTTCATTCTACGCATACGCATACACTTCACGCCTGCACCGTAGTGGAACTGCGTTTTGTGAACGAACGCAAAAAAAAAAAAAAACAAACAAACAAAGCCGAATTTATACCTCGGGCGTTTCCTTCAGAAAGCCCGCGTAATAATCAAGACTTCACCCTCTCACTCTCTGGATCTCATTCAGTTCGTAATTACATACAATTCTTATGATGTTGGTTCAGAGAACTGGTATTGGATCAACTAGTGTCCCCTAATTGTTATTTTTCTTTTTTTTCCATCCGTTCACTTGTCTGCTTGATATTGTATTGGTATTGTAAGGAGAAATGGCTTTCTTGGTCACTCATGGGAGGTAAAGGGTAAGATACCAAGATCTAGAGTCCCGTCAGGGGGAGTAAACTCCCAATAAATAATAAATAATGAATAAATAAATAATGATTTAACAATGGACATCCACTGGGTGGCTATTCTTGTCCACTGTTCCAGATCGAATTGGAATTTAGAATGTTGGTTTTTGCGGAGGGAGGAAAACCGGAGGACCCGGGGAAAAACCCTCGGAGCAAGGACGAGAACCAACAACAAACTCAACCCACATGAGACGCCAGGTCCGGGAATCGAACCCGGGCCACAGTGGTGGGAGGCGAGTGCTCTCACCACTGCGCCATCCCTGCTCCCCGCGCCATCCCTGCTCCCCTTCAATCGCTTCACCCTGTAGAAACCAGGATAAGCTCAAACAGTGATGAGCTTAAAGCTCACAATAGTTACCTTCTGTATTCAACTCTGATTGACAAAGCAAACAGGAAACTTTGAGATGACTGCAGCTTTTTCAGCCTACAGCCTTTTTCAGCCTTTTTCAGCCTTCGCTCCGAGGAAGGGCTAACGCTCGAAACGTCAGCTTTTATAATCGTAACGGTGGCCAATTTACCATTTCAACTTTGTTGATATATTCCAATTTTTTCGGCCTTAATTGTTCTTTCCACTATACACTTGCTTTCTGCTTTTTGTCCATCTGATCTCATTACAGTGTGTAGATCATGATTTCATGTGGAAATAGACTTTAAGTGAGTCATGTTGCATTTATGCTCTTAATTAATGGCAACAATGTCCAGGATCTCCACCTGGTGGCTAGTGAGGAATTAAGTCTGATCTGAATCATTTTTAACAGTAAATTCATTTGTAGGATTACTTGTTAATAAACATACCAGTTTTCATCTTTTTGATTCTGGGAAGCACGGGTGAAAGACTCACTATTTGTTAAGGCTAAAGGTTACTGGATAATATGCAAACAATAAAAAAGTACAAAACAAAAGTTACAGTAGGCATACACTGAGATTTTTCAAACAAAAACCATTTCGAATGTTGCTGTGAAAGCATTGTTTCCACACTTCTTTTCCTTGTGCTGGGTCAAAAAATGCAATATCTTTGGAATATTTTTTAGCACTACTGCTAAGGTATCGTTCCGATCAACTAATCAAAGGTTTATCATGATCGTACTTTGACGCTACGCCAGGTTTGCATAAATCACATGGCCATCACAAATACAAGCCTCCATATAAAGGAATGCAGTCTTAGAAATGCAATCATGATATTAACATTTTTGCTCGTTATTACGGATTACTTTTGGGCTACGGCATTTGGGAAAATAGTGGGGGAAAAAAGATCGCCTTTAACAGCAAATGAAGTACTGGTCCCTCTAGAACTTCTACACACTCCTTGAATTTTAGGTTTTAAAAAAGATATCAGTTGAACGATGACTGCTTGGGCAGATCATGTTTGTACATAGTTATCAATAGCCACGACCCAAATAGCTCTGCAAAAAATACAATGTTAATAAAAATTAAATAGAAGAATGATTTGGTTAGTTTCCTCCCTCATAAACCACAACACTGTATCACCATATATCTATTTAGATAGCATAGCTTACCAAAGATGATATGCTGCCTTTTCATAGTATACGGTGGTTCAAACGTGGGCGTTTGGCCATATTGGCCACGAGTAGCCGTTTAAACATTTTGGCCACCAGTGGCCTTTCGACCAAAAGCCGGATCGAAATGCTCCAATCACAACAGACCACCATGAAACATAATGCTGTACCGCAAACAGTGGACCCCATCGCCTGAAGAAGACTTGCAGTAAGCAATCAATCAATCAATCAATCAATCAATAAACTTTATTTAAGGAGGGACGCTCATTAACCCAAGGAGTTATCTAACATGAGGCCCTCAAAAAAAGTCGCGTTCTACATCTAGTCATTTTGAAACAACAGATATATAAACTGTTTATGTGTCGCAAGATGAGAACAAACTCTCAAATAGCATCTCAATAACCAGTTCAATAGCCTCCCTCCCCCCCTTCCCAGGACAATTTTGAAACAGCACGTAAAGTACATAGACTCCTCTCACCAGTTCCTTCTCAAAATCATAAGGTTAAAAAGGTGTTTGATAAGATATTCCCTAAGGAGTAATTTTCAAACACCATCATGCTCGATATCTTAGGAACATTTTACTTTGAAAAGGTTAAAAACGTGTAAGTCTTTCATCTCTTTGCATGCGTTGACAAAACCTTAATCTTGATTGTTTCCTTATCGACAGCATTCCAGCACGTGCTTCACAGTGTTATACCCGATGTGTTGATGTTGTTTCAGTAATAGCCATTTGAATCCAAGGAAAAGACAGTAACAGTTGCAAGTGCGTTTTTCTCAGACTTTATGTTGATGTACAGGGGAAAATAAGAAAGAAAATGTTTCTTCACAGACTGTTTGCTGTGTTTTGAATATTTTTAGCGAGTGATGAATGCTTCAATCACAATGTATTTAAGAAGCGAACAGCCTGACGGGCCTGACGGTTGCCTCTCAAAATTGCACGAATAAAAAAAATATCTGAAAACTGGCGTTTTCCACGATATTTCTTAAAAATAATTCTTCTCATGGATAGATAGATAGATAGATAGATAGATAGATAGATAGATAGAGAGATAGTTTATTTGAATAACATTGCAACCGAAGGTTGAATTACGTATTCATTTTACAAATTTAAGAAATATATAAAAATGGTAACATACTTTTAAAATATTAAAAATTAGGTAACATAGATAGTCAGCTTATACAAAGCGTGCGTAAATGATGAAAGATAAAACTATCATGGCACCTGTTCGTACAAAACCACAGGTAAATTAGAAGCGCGCTTTTTCCTTAAGTCCACCCTAGATACATTCCTGGGCGGCGGGAGCTTATGCAATGTGATTTGGTACAAGAACGTTAGAAAAGAGCTTGTTGGCAATATTCTCGCGCCGCTCATGCAGCGAGATAAGCCCAGTGCACGATAGAACCTCGTCATATTCTTTATCAATGATGAAAATTATACGTAATGCGCGCTTCTGGCATCTTTCTAAATCAACTGATAAATATTGAGGTAGGCTGCTGTGAAAGAGTGCGCATGCGTATTCCATAATAGTCTAATACATGTAAGATAGAATAAAACGAGCTCCTTAGACTTAACATGGGCGCGCTTTAACTGGCTTTAATTGACGTTGTTCGTTAATTTAGGCGCAAAATTGAGTTTTAAAAACACAAAACGGGTCAGTAACGCATTCGTATTTCAAATTATAGCTTGTTTGTTTTGTTGTTTCGCGATAGCATTCCAGCGCCTATTCCACAGTCTCATATAATGACACTGGTATTGAGTGACCGATAAGAGTTAAGAAATAAGAAGCTTCAAGATCTTAGGAAAAGATGGGAACCATTGTTGTAAGAATTTTTGTTGTGATAATGCGCGGAGGAAATATGTGGATGGCTCATTGAAAATCTGCATTGTTTATTTTTATTATCAACTAACTCGTGCTTCAAAATCTAATTGAAGTATTTGCACTGTGTCTGTGATATGTTGTGCTATCTATTATTTGTGATAGGGGTAGCATTGTGAGTAATGTCAGCATTGTTAGTATTGTAATTATAGTAAGTGATTTACTTAGTATTAGTAATGTACTGTTGTATGTAGTTAATAATAATAATAATTATTTTAGATATAGTTAGATATAGCTCTTTGGCATACAAAGCTTTGCTTTCATGTCCAAATTGAGCACTCTATCTAGGATGAGTCATTGCCGTTGCAATTGCGCATGCTCGCTGGTTTACTCTAGTTTGAGCACTCTGGCATGGCTTAGACGATACCACAAGGGTTGGGTCGTTTGGGGTGACCGTCTCGGTTCTCCCCCATCCTAGCGTTAGCACTGCACTGATGAGGCCCAGAAGGCCGAAACAGTACTGTCTGCAGTTAGTTATATATATATATATAAATAAAAATAAAAAATAATAAAAAAAAAAACAGCGCTACGCTCCTCTTTGGTTATCTTTAATCTCATATTCGGCCCGTGCTTATAGTTTGAAAATATCTATTTCGTGATATTGGCGTGAGAGCCTACAGTTATCAACTGAATCACAGAAAAAAACTATTTTTTTTTGTAAATTTTGAGTGAGTGGAACTTAAAAAGAGAGCAAAACAAGTCAAGAATGTCAATCAAAACGAGTCAAAGTTTCGATCATTTCTATTTTCCCGCGCTCATATATTGGTTTGACCAAAAAAACATTACCCCTCTCCTTTATCAAGTTTGCATAGAAGCCTAGTGATAAAGACAAGAAGAGAGAGAGTTAGGAATGACAGCATCTTTCTATCCTGGAGTGTATTGGAAAAAATAGCAAAAGTTCTCAATCCCTGTGTCATTGGCTTGTACAATAACGCTTTTCGTAGGCTTGTACCTTATCGATGAATAAATATAGAAACCATGTTTTTTTATTCGAGTATCTGCGGTTAACTACGTATAAAACATGGTAACAAAGATTGCCCCATCGTTATTTGTCTGCTTTGGTAAAACAATAATGGAAAGGTTTTAAAAACAAATAGTAATTTTTCAAAGTCAACAGTTATAAACTGCAGTACAGAATAATTCATTATTTCAAGGAATGGTCAAAATTTCTACTTAGCAGAACTTAGAGAGACATCAAAGTAAGTCCAGTATTTTAGTTGGAATGAGTTAAAGGTTGGGGCCGCGAAGCTAAGGCATGCGAAGCGATGAAACACGTATGAGCTTTTTTTCTTTTCAAAACTGAATTTTTCTTTTAAAACATCGGGAAACGTCGAGTTATGAATTACAAAATAAGGGATATCCTGTAAAACGCTAGCTAGTTGTCAGACTCTTTTTTTATCCAATGATCAGCTGAAGTGGGAAGGTGAAATGTATCAATTTACTTCAAGCTGTTTTGATTCTGTCTTGGAAGGATATTGAACTGGCTATTGGGCTATTGGGTATCTTGGGGGGAACCCATTGAACTGACTGTTAAGAGGTTACTGAAGTGTTTATGTCTATCCTGCGACTCGTAAACAGCACGTCAATGACATGCGCAGTTCTAATCTTAGAAATGCTATGAAAGGAATCGTAGCAAAGGTGTCATTTGGAGTCTCGTAAGACATCAAGAACAACTTGTATTACCCTTGGCAAGCAAAGGTAAGAAAAATTCTTTACCAAGATAGCTGGAAACCAGTAGCCTACCATTTGGAGACGCACACGATATCAGTTTTAACTTTCTCAAGCTAACTGTAGTTAGCCAACTCCTTCCCACAAATATATTAACTTGGTTGAAAGGGTTCGTTTGGCGAATTCAAGACTGTTACTTTCCTCGAAAGCTCATTTCTCGAGGTTTTAATAAAGAATTCTGACGGATATTTAACCTCAAAAGCTCGTCAGCACGAAAGTGGGACTTGAATGATTTGAAGGGGAAGAAATCATTCGTGGTGAACGTATTTACATCTGTTGTGATATTTTCATGTAAATCTAATCCAGGTTTGACCATCATGTCTATCAAGTTGTACACCTCACAAGGTCTGAGCCAAGAGTTTTCAGATTCAAACCAGAACCTAAAGGGAGATGGTGTTGAATTCACAAGAGCCGTTGTTACCTATGGAACTTGGATCCTCTACACTCATACAAACTACAACGACAAAGAATTTGGTGCTGGTCCACCTAACCACAAGGTTCTCCAGCCTGGAGCAGATGTAAACATCTCATGTGTGAATGGCTCCATGTATCTCCTTGAGGACCAAGTGGAAGGAATCATTCTGTTCGAGCACAGTAACTACGGTGGAGAAAGAAAGGTATTGAGAGCTTATAAGCTTTTCGATGATCAATAGCTCACGCTTTCTGTTGTATTTCGATTCCCGCCGGTAGCTCCGTTCGCCCCCAAATCCTGAATAAATATTCAAAGGATTTAAAAACTTCGAAACTTTTCTAAAGAGGGCACTCCTAAAAACGAGCTTTAATGCTAATATGAAATAAGTAACAAATAAAAGTGTCTCCTCATTTTATTTGAGCGCTTTTTTTTTCAAATTTTTCATGCAGTGGTTTGAAGAAAGCTGCTCAGATGTGAACCCCTATTTCCCAAGCGGGAGAGCCGGGGGAGTTTCCTCTGCCATCGTGTTGTCCAAGAACCAAAACTTTGCCATCTTCACCAAACCCAACTATGATGGTTTGCAACAGCAACTGGATGGAGGCAAGTGGTGTGTAAATCCGGACGCCATGAGTTTCCCCAACGACCGACTTCAGAGCTTCCGCAAGAAATGAGTGACCAATCTGAGAGGCTCTTTGCTTTCATTTCTTAGTAATTTGTTCTCTTTTTTTATTTTATTTCGTTTCATTTGTGTTTTGTTTGTTTCTTGTTTAAGCCTCATTGCTAACTTTTGAAGATTTTGTTAAACAAAATTTTTTCAGTTCAGCGTTGTACTTTGAATCATTAGATACAATTTGAATAAAAGAAGCTTGTTGTTAAATTGAGGTTGGCATTTTTCTTGTCATTAGTAAAGAAATAATATTATTAACTTTTTAACACCTTTTTCCACGAGCAGAGTGTGGCGTGGAGTATGTGATTGGATATGAAGGGATCCAGTTATCAACTTTATTACGCCCGCGCGAGTTGCTTGTCCAGCATCAATGAGAGGCTTCTAGCAGCCTGGAATTTCTTCAAGGAGTCCCGGCGATACAAAACCAGTGTTGTCATTAAGTTAAAAAGGTCACTGTAGGTCTTCCATACACCTCCATCTCGCACATAGCATAATTTCTGCGAATGGCTTTTGCTTTGCCCAACAGATAACTTCCTCAGATTTGAACATAACTGACATCATTAACCAGTCAAACACGGTCTATTACTATTTGTGTTTGGAACTATTCTCATTCTCTCAAGGAAGAAGCCTATTGTACTGCATTGTTGAAAATGGTAGAAGATTCGAGGTTGAGCCTTGACAACAGAGAGGCTGTTGCTGTGCTTGCAATTTACCTGAGTAAGGCGTTTGATTCTGTATGGCATGGCCTACTGCTTGCCGAACTCAGAGCCTATGGCCTCACAGATCAAGCATTGGAATTGATGAGTAGTTACTTGCAAGATAGGAGATAGAGGGTCAAATTGGACGGCATTTACTCTGACTGGAAACCTGTCAAAGCTGGGGTCCCTCAGGGGTCTCTGTTGGGCCCTTTGCTTTTTAATATCTGCATTAATGATTTGAACCTTCAGGTTACAAACACCTCTCTACGGTTGTATGCAGATGACACTACTGAATATGCATCGGACACTTTCCCTCCAGTTTTAGAATATATTATTAATTCTGATTTACATATATTGTTAACATGGCTTCGGCAAAACTATCTTCAGATCAATGCATCTAAGACACAAGCAGTGGCTATAGGTCCAGTATCATATCGTTATAACTTCAGTGTAGATAACAATGAATTGGACGCTAATAATACACTTAAAATCCTTGGTGTTACATTAGATCGTAAGCTCAATTTTGTCGCTCACGTGTCCAAACAAGTAAAAAAGGCGTGGTGCCAAAGCCTCTGCGTTACGGAGGATTCGCAGGTTTATTCCTTTAGACGTAATGTGCCGCCTTTATAAAGGAGGGGGGCTTTGGGATTTTCGGTTTTGCGGTTTTGACTGTTTTTTTGGATCGGTTTTTCGGTTTTTGGGCCAAAAAGGCCCGGCGGTTTTTCGGTTTTGATGTTCAGAGCGGTTTGCGGATTTTACGTGTTTTTGTATTCGGTTTTCGGTTTTCACGAAAACTCAGTCTAATGCGGTTTTCGGTTTTTCCTTTTTGACCCCTTTAAAGGTGAAAATGTAGCGGTTTTGTCAGGTTTGCATGCGGTTTTCGGTTTCGCTGCCTTTTTTCGTCGGTTTTTCGCTTTTAGAGGTTTTTTTCTCCGGTTCATCGGTTTCCCAGAGGCCCCAATGCCCCCCTCCTAAAGCATATATTTTGCCTCATTTGGAATATTGTTGCCCGCTATTACTTGGAGTTGGAAGAGGTCAAATTACAAAATTAGAAAACACCAATAATTATATATTCTTAGATCCATTTTATGGTATGGAAAGCATACAGCATACAACCATTAATTAAATATGGCTGGTATAAGAAAGTTAGAAGAAAGAAGACAATTCCAGGCCCTAGCTTTGGTATATAAATGTATTAATAAGGTAGCCCCAAGGTACATAGAAGATTTCTTTAAGACTAAAATCTGTAGTTATGATTTAAGAGGGTCGAGGACACTTTTAACGCTACTCAGTTTTAATCTAGAATAGCGCCATAAGTCATTCTCATTTTTGGCGGCAATACTCTGGAATTCGTTACCTACGTACGTTAGAAACGCCAATCATATTTCTACTTTTAAATGTCTTTTAAAGAAGAAGCAGGTTTTTTAGATAGATTTAATAGATTTAATAGATTTGGTTTTTTTCGTTTTTTTTGTTGTTGTTTAAATGTTTTTCGTTTCACGCACATGTTTTAACCGTTACGAGTTTTTATCACTCCTAGATGTAGCGTGGGTAAATAAAGTATTGTTTGAAAGTATTGTATTATTGCTTTTGTCTTCTGGTCATTGTGAAACCAAATTAAAGTTGGTTGGTAGTTATTTGTACGTGCGTTTGAACTAAAACAATCATTCTACTTAGGTTTACTAACTATACGATTGCTATTACCAACTCGGCGCAACGCTCCTGGTTGGTTATTTTTTTATCTCATATTTGGCTGGGTAATTTGGCCACTAGTGGCCGTCTGGGCATTTTGACCACTAGTGGCCGTTTAGGTATTTTAGCCACTAGTGGCCGTTCAGGCATTTTGGCTACCAGCGGTGTTTGGGCATTTTGGCCATTAATGACCGTCTGGGCATTTTGGCCACTAGTGGCCGTTTGGGCATTTTGGCCACAAGTGGACGTACGTTTGGGCATTTTGGCCACTAGTAGTCGTTTTTGCATTTTGGCCACTTATGGCCGTTTGGGCATTTTGGCCACTAGTGTCCGTTTGGGCATTTAGGCCTCTAGTGGAGTTTAGGCATTTAGTCACTAGTGGCCCGGGCATTCGGGCCTCTAGTGGTGTTTGGGCATTTTAGCCACAAGTGGTGTTTGGGCATTTTTGCCACCAGTGGATTACAATGGGGAATACCCTTTTGTGTAAAACAACAGACTAACAAAAATGGAATAGCTATTGAATAAGAAAATTATTCTTAATTATAATATAACCAAAGTAAAGCGCGCGCTCTGATTGGTCAATTTAGCGTCGACCATTTGCCCATGGGTGTACGCTGCTGACGTGAGCAAATGCAAAGACTATTTTTCCTCGCGCGCTTGTTTTTTCTGGTCACGTAAGATTTGTTAAATAAAAGGGAACTCTTTAGCTACAATGTATCAATGTTATGTTATAAAACAAATGGTAAACACCACAGCGTACACTATTGAGTTATGGATGCACTTGGGAGGTTTGCTAAGCACTCAAGAAGCTAGAGTCGCTCTCGGCTATCGCCTCGAGCGACTCTTACGCTTCTTTCGTACTTAGCAACCTCCCGCGTGCATCCATAACTCAATAGTGTACGCTGTGGTGTTTACCATTTGTTAATTATTGGTTGAGTGTCAATTAGTCACTACATTCTTGAATCACCTTTTTCTTGTGGAACAGGGTACTCATAAATATGTGGGATGGGCCACCAGAAAGCATATGCAGTCTGAACTGCGTATTTTCATTAAGGCAATTTAAATGATTTTCAGTTTTCTTCATGACCTGCTGGATAAATATTTAAAATTGCAAGCTTTTCTACCCCTTCCTATCAAGACGTTGCTTTGGTCCATTTTAAAATCTGAATTGTATATTACATAAGACATCTACTTGGCGAGCTTACATATGTTTTGCTTAAAAGGAACCTTCTTCTTCATGACCGGAAAAATGTTAGCCTTCAGCAACAAGCTTCATTTATTTGTATGGTATCTTTTGACTTAAAGTACAAAGTTACATTGACAAAATCTTGTTTAACAAAAATCTTCATCAATCAAAATTAGCAACGAGGCTTAGACAAAAAAAAAAAAAAACAAAACAAAACAAACAGAACAAACAGGCAAATAGACAAAAAAAATGTATTTGCTACGAAATGCAAGCAATAAGGTGGTCAGACTGGTCATCTCATTTCTTGCGGAAGCTCTGAAGTCGGTCGTTAGGGAAACTCATCGCGCCCGGATTTACACACCACTTGCCTCCATCCAGTTGCTGTTGCAGACCCTGATAGTTGGGTTTGGTGAAGATGGCAAAGTTTTGGTTCTGGGACAACACGATGACAGAGGAAACTCCTCCGGCTCTCCCGCTTGGGAAATAGGGGTTCACATCTGAGCAGCTTTCTTCAAACCACTGCATGAAAATTTTGAAAAGAAAAGCGCTCAAATAAATTGAGGAGAAACTTTTTGATGTTACTTATTTCATATTAGCATGAAAGCTCGTTTTCAGGAGTACCCTCTTAAGAAAAGTTTCGAATTTGGTTCAACCCTACATTTATAACGAGGTTTTTAAATCCTCTGAATATTAATTCAAGATTTAGGGGCGAACGGAGCTACCGGTGAGAATCGTAATACAACAGAAAGCGTGAGCTATTGATCACTGAAAAGCTTATAAGCTCTCAATACCTTCCTTTCTCCACCGTAGTTACTGTGCTCGAACAGAATAATTCCTTCCACTTGGTCCTCAAGGAGATACATGGAGCCATTCACACATGAGATGTTTACATCTGCTCCAGGCTGGAGAACCTTGTGGTTAGATGGACCAGCACCAAATTCATTGTCGTTGTAGTTTGCATGAGTGTAGAGGATCCAAGTTCCTGAGGTAACCACGGCTCTTGTGAATTCAGCACCATCTCCCTTCAGGTTCTTGTTTGAATCCGCAAACTCCTGGCTCAGACCTTGTGAGTTGTACAACTTGATAGACATGATGGATTAAAACTGGAATAGATTTACATGAAAATATCTCAACAAATGTAAATGCGTTTACCATGAATGATTACTTCGTTTTCAAATTATTCAGGTCCCATTTTTGTACTGACGATCGAGGCTCTCAGGTTGAACATCCGTCAGATCTCTCATTTAAAACTTTGAGATATGAGTGTTCAAGGAATGCAACAATTTTGAACTTGCCAAATCAACCTACCTTGTCAAGGCGTATTTAAGAAACCTGACACTGAGATTGTGTGTGTCTCCTAATGGTAGGCTACTAGGTTTGCAGCTACCTTTGCAAATTATTTTTCTTACCTTTATTTTCCAAGCGTAATTCCGGGAAGACAATTTCTTCTTGACGTATTACGAGGCTCCAAATTAAGGGTACCTTTGCCACTGTACGTGGAAGTCTTATTATATCAGTTTACAGATCATTACTGCGCATGTCATGGACGTGCTGTCCACGACTTTCAGGAAGTAAATAAAACTCCAATAGCCTGTCAATAACCAGTTTAATAAGCCCTCCAAGACATTCAATTGCCTAAGATCAAGTTCAAAGGCCCCCCAAGACTGAATAAAAACAGCTTGAAATAAATTGCCACCAGTCCCCCTTAAAATCACCGGATAAAAAAAGGTCTGACAACAGGTGTTTTACAAGTTATTCCTCAAAGAAAAATTTTTAACAAGATGCTTCCTGATATGGAAAATTGAATTTCGAAATGAATGACAACGTATGCGTGTTTCATCTCTTTGCTTGCGTTGGCGTAACCTTGGCTCATTTCAGCCAAAATACTCGACTTGCTTTGTTGTCTTTCTAAGTTCTGCTCAGTCGAAACTTTGTCCAATCCTCGAGATGATTGATTTTTGGTTAGTGCAGGTCATAACAGTTGACCTCCACATGACGTCAGCTTCACGAAATGGATATATAAACTGTTTATGAGTCACAGGATTGGAACAAACATTCAAAGAGCCTCTCATTAACCAGTTCAATAGCCCCTTCCGCTCCCCTCTCAGGACATTATTGAAACAGCACGGAAAGTACATGGACTCGTCTCAGTTCCTTCTTAAAATTATAGGGTTAAAAAAGTGTTACAAGATATTCCTTAAGGAGCAATTCTCGACACGATAATGCTCGATATTTTAGGAACAACATTAATTTTGAAAAGGTTAAATTCGGAAACGTCTTTTATCAGTTTGCATGGGTCGGCAAAGCCCTAAACTTGATCATTTCCTCATCGGCAGCATTCCAGCACATAATTCCCTGTGTTATACCTCATGTAATGATATTTCACCGCCCATTTAGCATCGAGAGAAATCTAGAGAAAAAAAGGAAAAGTCGAGGGTGCGTTTTTCTCAGACTTTGTCTTAATGCATTAGGGAAATAAGAAATAAAATGTATTTTTAGAGAGGGTTTGCTGTGTTTTATGAGTATTTTTTTGCGAGCAATGGATGCTTCAGCGTGAATGTAATTAAGAAGCGAACCTGGCGTTGTTCGATATTTTTAAAAGCAGACTTGAGTTTTAAAAGGTTAGAAACGTTTTCGTATTTCAAATCACAGCTTAGCTGTATAGCGAAGTCGTCAAAGCGAGTGACGAAGGGCCAACACTCCAAATATCAGCTTTGAAACTCTTTACTGTGGTAATGAAAACTGACTGTCTCCCGAGTGATCAGACAGATAACAAATAAAGAAGCCTCGTCTGTGTCTTTTTCTGTTGTAAAGCACACTGGAAGCGGCTGGAACACTATAGTTAATAGATCTTATTAGACGTTTTCTTGTGTAGTATCGCTGAGTATTTTTACGAGTTGTGCCGTATTGTGACAAGCCCGTAAGGCGAGTCAAAATACAAACAACGAGTATTAATACTCAGCGATACAACACAAAAAATCTTCGAATAAGAGATTTATCATCCAACATACCAAATTATTATTTCAGTGGGGGCGAATTTCGCGGATATTTCTGGAGTACAAATATCGCGTGATATTTACCTAGCTGTTAGGGATGAAGGTACCGTGGGTGGATTACGTTTTCATTGTAGTGTAGCTATTTCTTGAGTGCTCTAACCGCTTCCAAAGTGTTTTACAACAGAACAGAGCATAATGAAGGCTTCTTTATTCAATTTACAATACAGGAAACATGACTTTTCCCACGCATTCTGTGTTATTTTCAAAACAACATTGATATGTTAACTTTATGCCAATCAGGATTTCTTTTAGAATGGGAGAAATAATTTAATTGTTTGAATAAGTCCAAACCTGTCAGAATGTCAAACCATTAAAGCTCACAGGTCGAATTTACCACTTGGAAAAGTCTTGTTTTACAAGATAGCTTTTATGTTTACGGTGACCGCTGAAAGCAACAGAAAAATGTACATATTTAATTAAGAAAAAACCGCACATATGTCGAATTTTGAAAATGGGTAGAAAGTTTCTCCCTTAAACAATTCGATGGAACCTCTAACCTTTAATAAATATGAATAAATTAATCAAGGGAATGTTATGGCAAAATGAATTCCAATTTTTTGGCACTATCCTGCCTGATTTTCTCAAAAGGAGTGAAGACTGGAAACGGCAAACGTGAAATGTCAACGTCACCTTTAACCTCTATTGTTATTTTTGGAACGGAAGTTGCTTTTGTCTCCTGGTCATTGAGAAACCAAATTAAAGTTAGTTGGTAATTATTTTTACGTGCGTTTTAACTGAAACTCAGGTTTACTGACAGTACGATTACTATTACCAACTCGGCGCTACGCACCTCGTTGAATATTCTTCATCTCATATTCGGCGCGTGCTCATGGTTAAATATCCGGTTTCGTGATGTTGGCGAGAAAGTCAACAGTTATCAACTGCATCACAGAAAAACAATTTTTTCAAAATTTCGACTGAGCAGAACTTAAAAAGACAACAATGTCAAGAATGTCAGTCAACAGTTATCAACTTTATTACAGGAAAATAAATATTTGTCAAAGTTTCGACTGAGCAGAACTTGAAAAAAGATAACAAAGTAAGTCAAGAATGTCAGATAAAATGGGTCAAAGTTTCCATAAATTCCATTTTTTTCCACCCCCATATATTATTTTGATTAAAAAACATTACTCCGTGCCTTTATCAATTATGCATAGAAGCCTAGTGATAAAGACAAGAAAAGAGGGAGATAGGGATGACAAACACCTTTTCATCTGAGAATGTATTGGAAAAACTGCAAAAGTCCACAGTCCCTTTGTCATTGCTTGTATAATAACGCTTTCCTAAGGCTTGTGCCTCATTAATTACTTAATACAGAAACCACGTTTCCTTTTATTCCAGTGTCCGCGTTAACTACATTGAAAAGATGGTAACAAAGATCATCCCATCGTTATTTGCCAGCTTTGGTAAAGCAATAATAAAAAGGTGTTAACAGCAAATATAATAATAATTTTTCAAAGTCAACAGTTATGAACTGCCGTACAGAATAATTCACTGTTTCAAAGATTGATCAAAATTTCCACTGAGCAGAACTTAAAAAAGACAACAAAGCAAATCGAGTGTTTTGCTTGAAACGAGTTAAAGGCTGAGATACCAAGGCATACAGAGCGATGAAACACGCATGCGCTTTTATTATTTTCAAAAATCGAATTTTGCTGTTAAAGTATCGGAAAACGTCGAGTTGTAAATCAAAAAATAAGGAATATCCTACAAAACGTCAGTTGTCAGATTCTTTTTTATCCAATGATAAGTTGAAGGGGGGGGGGTGAGACGTGTCAACTACTTCAAGCTGTTTTGATTCTGTCTTGGGGGGTGATTGAACTGGCTATTAAATGTCTTGGGGGGGCTTAATGAATTAACTATTGAGAGGCTATCGGAGTGTTTATTTCTATTCTGCCACACGTAAACAGCACGTCAATGACATGCGCACTTCTGATCTAAGAAATGCTATAAAAGGAATCGTGCCAAAGGTGTCATCTGGAGTCTTGTAAGACATTAAGAACAAGTTGTATTACCCTTGGAAAACAAAGGTAAGTAAAACTATTTACAAAGATAGCTGGAAACCAGTAGCCTACCTTTTGCTGACTCACACAATATGAGTTGTAAGTTTTCTCAAGCTTTTTCGAGGTTAAAAAGGTTGATCTGGCAAATTCAAAATTGTGTCCCTCCTCGACCGCTCATATCTCGATGTTTTAGTAGGAAATGCTGTCGAATATTTAACCTCAAAACTCGTCAGTACAAAAATGGGACTCGATTGATTTGAAGGCGGAGTAATCAGTCATAGTAAATACATTTACTTCTGTTGTGACATTTTCATGTAAATCTATTCCAGGTTTGATCCATCATGTCCATAAAGTTGTCCACCTCAGATGGTCTGAGCCAGGAGTTTGCGGATTCAGTCAAGAACCTGCAAAAGGATGGCGCTCATTTCAAAAGAGCCGTTGTTACCTCAGGAACTTGGATCTTCTACGCCCATAAATTATACAATGACGGAAAAGCTGGTCTAGCTGACTACAAGGTTCTCCAACCCGGAGCAAATGAAGACATCTCATGTGTGAATGGCTCCATGTATCTCCTTGAAGACCAAGTGGAAGGAATCATTCTGTTCGAGCACAGTAACTACGGCGGAGAAAGGAAGGTAATGAGAACCTATAAACTTTTCAATGATCATTATAATAGCTCACGCTTTCAGTTGTATAACGATTCCCGCCGGTAGCTCCGCCTCGCCCCCTATCTGTTAGATCTCTCTTCGCAGGTGGTGAGCGAATATTTTAGGGAATTTAAAAAATCCATAGTAAATAAGGACTTCAGCAAATTCAAAACTCTTCTTAAAGGGCACTCATGAAAGTGAGATTGTTTGTTTCCGAAAACAAACCTTTAAAGGTTAGATTTTAGATTAAAATAAGTACCTCATGAAAGTTGCTCTTCATTTTATCTGAGTGCTATCCTATCCTTTTCAAAATTTTCATGCAGTGGTTTGAAGAAAGTTGCTCAGATGTGAACCCCTATTTCCAAAGCGGGAGAAGCGCAGGGGTTTCCTCAGCCATCGTGTTATCCAAGAACCAGCAATTTGCCATCTTCGCCAGTTCCAACTATAAGGGTCTGCAACAGCAACTTGATGGAGGCAAGTGGTATGTGAATCCAAACGCCATGAAATTCCCCAACGATCAACTGCAGAGCTTCCGCAAGATATGAGATAACCAATCTGACAGGCTCTTTGCTTTCATTTCTCAGTAATTTTTCTTTTTTTTTGTTTCTTTTATTTGATTTTTTGTTTGTTTCTTGCTTTGGCCTTATTGTTAACCTTGAGCGTGGAAGATTTTGTTAAACAATTTTTTTTCAGTTCAGCAGAGTACTTTGAATTATTCATACGATTTAAATAAAAGAAGCTTATTGCAAAGTTAAGGTTGGCATTTTTCTTTTCATAATTAAAGAAATAATATTATTAATTTCTTTAACCCTTTTCCCGTGAGTACAGTGTGGCGTGGAGTATGCGATTTGATGCGAAACGATCCAGTTATTAATTTTACCGCGCCCGCGAGTTGTTTGTCCAGCATCAGTGAAAGGCTTCTAGCTGCCTGGCGTTTCTTCAGGGAGCCCCGGTGATACAAAGCCAATGTTGTCATTGAGTTAGAGAGGTCGCTCTAGGTCTCCCATGCACCTCCATCCGCACATTGCATAATTCATGCGAATGGCTTTTACTATGTCCAACGGATAACCTCCTCAGATTTTAAAATGACTGCCGTCATTGATCAGTCAAACACGGTCCATTACTGTTTGTGTTTAGAACCATTCTCATCTTAAAGATGTTTGCCGTAGCAAACAGTGTAGCCTATGAGTCTCTTTTGCCATCTTGACTCTGAGAAAGTTTTGCGAAGTCAATTAAGTTCGAATAACAATAGAAGCTCCTGCCTTTATAGCTTATGTGATCATTTGTTTTAGTGTTGTTACCTAACAATTTGGATATATCAACAAAGTTGAAATGGTAAATTGGCCACCGTAACGATTACAAAAGTTGACGTTTCGAGCGTTAGCCCTTCGTCGGAGCGAATAGAGGAATTGTGGGTTGTGTGTGCTTTTGAAGGCAGAAAATGGAGCTACGTCTACGTTATTGGTGGGAACATGGCAACGAGAAAAACACGAATAAATTGGTGGAATAAAAAGCGTTCGTTGATACCTGTGGGAATTAGACTGCCAGTTTGAAAGATGAGCTTTTGTTCAAGAGTTTTACGGCTTTCCGTGCTACCTAAGTGTAAGGAAAGACTGCAGATTGCCATATGTTGCTTAGAATGATTAGATAAATTAAAATGTCTAGCGACTGGTTTCGATGTGTCCCTGTCATTCCTTTCCACGTCGCGAAGGTGTTCTCGGAATTGGTCACCTAGTCTTCTGCCTGTTTCGCCGATGTATATCTTTTTGCAATAAGTGCAAGTTATGCAATAGATTACATTGGCGGAGGTGCGCGTGAAGTGATCGGTGATCTTAATGGATCGTTTGGGTCCCGATATTTTCTCAGTGTTGTGAATGAAGGACACGTTTTGCATCGTGCACGAGCGCATTGAAAAGTGCCTGGTTGGTCATTAGTCTGAAAAGAACTTCTGACCAAAAAATTGCCTATGTTTTTGTCGCGTTTGAATGAAATGAGCGGAGGCTGCGAGAAGATAGCGCTTGTCTCTGGATCGCTTTGAAGTAATTTAAAGTTTTTAAGAATGATGGATTTAACAGAGTGGTTGTGAGGGTGAAACGTGAGAGTGAATGGAATGCGGTCGGAATCTTCCTTTTGTGACGTTTGTGACGTCACGGTACGTATCTACTTTTCACAGGTACGTATCTACTTTTCCTTTTGAACGCCATCGAAGTAGTACAAAAATATTTCCACGAGGGAAGCAGTTGCGATTCAATATCGAGGTACCAAACGAATTGAATTGAAGGAAGCTGCAAATGTCGCTCGGCAGTTCTAGAAGACAGACGAAGAGAACTGAACACGCACATTACCTAACCGAAAAAGGAGTGCCTTGCCGGTTATGGTTGTTGGAGATATTTCCATAGGCCTCATGTGCATCACGGTTCGCTACGTGTGCGAGTTTTTCTTACAATACTTGTAGAACTTCTCGCGCGCTCATTGTTGGGAAGAATTTGTGATAAAGGTTTTAAGGGATAGGGTGAATTATCTGATGGAGGAGAACAGGTGATGTCACCATTGACAATGCCGGTTTAGCTTCTTTACTGCCGCGGGTCTAGACAGCAAAAGATCACAGAAGCCATTATAATGTAATGCAAACATCGGTGACACTCAGCCTTGCCTCGTGTGCCACTTTTATGTTCTCATTACATTTTGATGTCATCTGTGGTCTATTACTGAACAGACTGACAATATTGACCACTTTCATAAATGGCTGCCGGATTAAAATTCTTTTGTTTAAATTTAAATTAGCCCTACTGGCCTCGTTTGAGATAATGTATTCTTCTGAATATTGTACTGGAGAACGAAGCCAGAAGGGCTAATTTACATTTAAACAAAAGAATATTAATCCGGCAGCCATTTCTGAAAGTGGTCTATAGAATCTAGAATATTCATATTTGTTATTTTGGGCCGATCAGATCATCGCTGATCCAACGTACAAGAGTAGGAGTATCGTCCACGGTTGCCTGCTGAACATTTCACATTTTATGGAGGCGGGAAAAATGGATATCATAATAACTGAACTTGTTTTAACAAACATTGTTGATTTGCCTTGTTGTCTTTAATTTTTAAGTTATGCTCAGTCGAAATGCGGCTACTCCCTCAAAGTAACAACACATTCATTGGGTGAGATCAAATCGGTTTCGCCCAAAAAAAGCTCTTTCTTTATAAAAAAGAAATTTGCCAACCTTTAGAGGTAAACTTCTTTTATTTCAATCGTCTCTAATGAATTAAAGTACCTAGCTGAGTTGACAAAATCTTGTTCTACAAAATCGTGTTTAACAAACTCTTCACCAGTCAAAAGATGACAAGAAAGCAAAAATAAAAACCAAACAAACAAACTAAAAAACTTATAAAAAAAAACCTAAAAAAAGGAAACAAATGCTACGAAACACAAGCGAAGAGTCGAGTCAGACTGGTCATCTCATTTCTTACGGAAGCTCTGAAGTCGGTCATTGGGGAATTTCATAGCATCCGGGTCTTTACACCACGTGCCTCCATCCAGTTGCTGTTGCAGACCCTTGTAGTTGGTTTCGGTGAAGATGGCAAAATGCTGGTTCTTTGATAGCACGATGACAGAGGAAACTCCTCCATTTTTTCCGCTTGGGAAATACGGGTTCACATGTGGGCAACTTTCTTCAAACCACTGCACGAAATTGTGAAAAGAATGGCACTCAGATAAAGGAAGAAACAACTTTCATCAGAAACTAATTTTATACTATCATCTAGCCTCTAAGATATTTTCTCTCGCAAACAATGAAGTTCGTTTTTCAGGAGTGCCTTTTACAAAAATGTTTGGATTTGGTTGGAACTTCCATTTGATATGAATTTTTGAAATCGTCTAGATATTCCTCCAGGAACTGGGAAGGGAGATCTGGGGCGAACCAGAGCTATGACGTCATTTGGAGAAACGTGCTTTACCTTGTCACGAAACATTATTTAGTTTGCTATCGAAGGGAAGGGCAGGGGAATAAAAACAAAATAACTAGTTTTACACCAAATGTCTGACCTCCGTGACGCTAACAATAATCTGATGGGTTTTTTTTTTCGCCCGTCACTTAAACACTGTCCGCATGATGTATGACCTGTTTGTGATCCCTTACTATTTCGATGCAATGGCCGTATTTGATGCAATGGCCGTGTGAGAACAAGCTATCCGATTTGTCTCCTATCGCCCGTCTAAGCGACTTTAAAGATTATTCATCGGAAATTAGCTACGATACTTTTTGAAAGGATGATTCCAGACCCGAGTTCACTATACATGGCCAATCTCAAGCCAGAATTCCTAAAAATCCATGTTCATAATTAAGAAAATTAAAGAAAATAATTACTTTCTATGATGCCACATTATTCATTTCGAAATGACTGCTACTGATCGGGGTCAAAGGTGGTTTCTCCTAGCCTTGTTTTCAAATGGGAATCGTAAGACAGAGTGGAGGACATTATTTCACAGAGAGTGGGAGCTTTTGATTATTGAGAAGTTTATGTATCCTCCATGATTTACCTTGCTGTCTTCACCGTAGAAGCTGTGCTCGAACAAAAGGATCCCTTCCACTTGGTCCGGAAAGAGGAACATGGAACCATTCACAGCTGAGATGTCTACCTTTGCTCCAGGTTGGACAACCTTGTAGTTAGATGAGTTGCCCCCTCCTTCTTTGTCATTGAAGTTTGCATAAGTGTAGAAGATCCAAGTTCCTGAGGATACGTTGGCTTTTAAGAATTCAACACCATCCTTTTTCAGGTTCTAGTCCGATTTTGCGAACTCCTTGTCCAAGTTGTATTTGTCGGTCAACTTGATAGACATGATGGATCAGACCTGAAATAGATTGATTGGGAAATAGCAACACACTGAGATGTAAATGAGTTTACTACGATTGCTTACTTCGTATTAAGGTCCAGCCATTTTTGCGCTGACGAGTCTTTGAAACCCAAAAGTCAACATTTTTAAAAGGAAACAATTTTTCACTTGCCGAATCATTGATTATGTAAGTGAAAAATTGAAATCAATCCTCCTTAATTGCGGTAATGTAACTGTGGGTGGAGTCGGCCAACTACC